>NC_138779.1:211666507-211670633 GCF_965119305.1 Pelophylax lessonae | reverse complement strand
CATTTTTGTTGTTTTTTTTTTAACGCGGCGATCTGCGATTTTTTTTTGCGGTACTGCGACATTGGGGCGGACAGATCGGACCCTTGACTGACATTTGTGACACTTTTGGGGTTACCAGTGACATTTCTACAGTAATCAGTGCTATACATATGCACTGTTACTGTAAAAATACACTGGTTGTGAAGGGGTTAACTTTATTTGGGAGGGAGGGGCTGTGTGTATCCCTAGGGGCGTGCTTTCTACTGTGATTGGCTGTGGCTTGAGCTGTAAGGACACTGATCAACGGATCTACATACTAGATCCGTGTGATCAGTGTCTTTACAGCGAGGAGAATGACAGGTGGCTTGTTTACACAAGCTGCCTGACATTCTCCCTCTCCCCCGCCGATCACTGAGTGACCGGCGGACATCGGGTCTGCTGGTCACACGCGCGGGGGGGGTCCGTGACCACGCGGGAGCGGGAGCGCGCCTCCGGGGTCACACGCTCGCTCCCTAGACCCTCACAAGCTAGTGACGTAGCCCTACGTCACTTTGCCTGTGAGGGGCTGACTGCCGACGTAGATCGGCGTTAGGCAGTCGGCAAGTGGTTAATGGCATCCCAGTCTGAAGGCCCGTACACACGTACCGATTGTCGGCCGTAAATATTTGGCCAACGTCCAATCGGCCGATTGTCGACTTGCTAGTATGATGCTTTCCGACAACCGACTGCGACTTTTCGGCCGAACAAAATCTGCTGTGCAGGCTTTAAAATTTTTGGAGGCCAACAAAGAACGGCCGATTGTTCGTCAGTCAGTACAGATTTCGGCCGACAAAAAGCAGATGAGCAAGACTGGGCATGCTCAGAGAAGAAAAAACACAAGGAAAGTTAACCATCACATGACATCACTTCTGCAGTCGGTTGTTGTTGGCCGACAAAATTCGTGTGCGGTCTTTAGCACTTTTCAACCTACAAAACAGCACCGGACAAAAGACGGCTGATCGTTCGGCCGACAATCGAAACGTGTGTACGGAGCTTTAGTCCGTAGGGTTCAATATTGAGTTGGCCCACCCTTTGCAGCTATAACAGCTTCAACTCTTCTGGGAAGGCTGTCCACAAGGTGTGTCAATGGGAATGTTTGAATATTCTTCCAGAAGAGCATTTGTGAGGTCAGGCACTGATGTGGACGAGAAGGCCTATCTCGCAGTATTCATCCCAAAGGTGTTATAGTCAGGACTCTGTGCAGGCCAGTCAAGTTCTTTCACCCCAAACTCGCTCATCCATGTCTTTATGGACCTTGCTTTGTGAACTGGTGTGCAGTCATGTTGGAACAAGAAGGGGCAATCCCCAAAATCTTCCAACAAAGTTGGGAGCATGAAATTGTCCATAATGTCTTGGTATGCTGACGCCTTAAGAGTTTCCTTCACTGGAACTAAGGGGCCAAGCCCAATACCTTAAAAACAACCCCACACCAGTGGCGGCCCGTCCATTGGGGGTGCGGGGGTGCCACCCTCCCTATCCATGCATCTGGCCCCCTAATCTACATGCATGGATTCCAATGTATTTTTTATTTTTTTGAAGCACATGATTGGAGCCAGAGGCTCTAATAGGCGTCAAAAAAGCGTGGGCTCTGGAGGCCCCCTAATCTACATGCAGGGCGCTGTACGCATGGATTCCAATGTATTTTTTTTTTTAAAGCATGTGATTAGAACCAGAGGCTCTAATAGGCTTCAAAAAAGTGTGAGCTCTGGAGGGAAAATGGCTAATTAGGCCCAATTTGGACATTGTCACTTAGGGGTGTACTCACTTTTGTTGCCAGCGGTTTAGACATTAATGGCTGTGTGTTGAGTTATTTTGAGGGGACAGCAAATTTACACTGTTATACAAGCTGTACACTCACTACTTTACATTGTAGCAACGTGTCATTTCTTCAGTGTTGTCACATGAAAAGATAGAATAAAATATTTACAAAAATGTCAGGGGTGTACTCACTTTTCACTCACTGTAAAAAAAAAAAAAAAATGCTGACGTTTTAACACTCATTCAAGTCCCAACAACAAAGAGGGGGGAAAAAAATAGGCAGCAGGTGATGCAAGAGAAGCTTGTGAAGGTGTAAACCAAATAACCAAAGAGCTAAAAAAGATAATCTAGTCACGCAAATAAAATTGGCCAGGTCATTAAAGGATTAAAGGGGTAAAGATTCTCACACCCAATGATTTTTTGGCTCAGCATGAAAGCCGTGCCCCCAGAACCATGACAATTGCAGAGGGACATGAAGGTATAAAGGGTTGGAATGATCCTTTGCTGTCCTAAATCTGAGAAATGCCCACTGCTGGGACGAAGGAGATATCTTCACCGGACTTGTAGACACAGGTATGTTACTGCAATAGAATAGAAACAATTCCTTCGCCCTACTTTTTTCTCGAGAAGGACTATCTTTGTTCCGGCATCATACAGGGTAGCCATCTACAGTACTTCCTGGATTGAGATGCCGGTGTTCTGCTGAAAACTCCAACTTGCCGAGAACTTATGATGGGTTATTGCCTAAAAAGTCCCATGTCCAAGGGGAATTCTTTTGCAGTTCTGTAATGTGAGGGATGTTGGCAATACTCATCCTAACCACTAGACCCGAACACCTTCTATGAAGGTATAAAAGGTTGGAATGATCCTTTGCTGTCCTAAATCTGAGAAATGAGATTTTGCTCATTGGAGGACACATTTCTGCTTTAGATAATCACCTACTGAGTATAGTGCCACCTAAAGGAGTGATACGGCACTGCCTTACTTTAACCACTTCTGGACTACAACAGCTGCCCATCCTTCTCTCTCAGCGGGGAGCGATCGCGGGTGTCAGTCTAGTGCTAGAATTATTACACCCGCTCTGACGTTCGTGTTGATACCTCACATGTGTGATTTGAACACCGTGTACATATGTGGGGAGGGATGGGGTGTTTTCATTTTTTTTTTTTTTTTTACAATAACCCTTTATTTTAATTTCTTTTTATCACTTTTATTCCTATTACAAGGAATGTAAACATCCCTTGTAATACAAATAAGCATGACAGGTCCCCTTTATTGAGAGATATGGGGGTCAAAAAGACCTCACATCTCTCATTTACATTTAAAAGCAAAAGAGAAAAAACATTTTGACGTAAAAAAAAAAAAATAATAATTTATTGATGCCAAAGAACCGGACGTGACGTGAGAGGTTGTTGCCCGTCCTTCTCTATTAGCGGGGAATGATCGCGGGTGTCAGTCTAGTGCTAGAATTATTGCAGCCGCTTTGACGATCGTGTCGATACCTCACATGTGTGATTTGAACACATTGTACATATGTAGAGAGGGATGGGCTGTTTTTAATTTTCTTTTTTTTTTTTTTTTTTACAATAACCCTTTATTTAAATTTTTTGTATCACTTTTATTCCTATTACAAGGAATGCAAACATCCCTTGTAATACAAATAAGCATGACAGGTCCCCTTTATTGAGAGATATGGGGTCAAAAAGACCCCACATCTCTCATTTACATTTAAAAGCAAAAGCAAAAAAAAATTTGGTTGTAATAAAAAAAAATAATAATTTATTGATGCCCAAGAACCGGACGTGACGTGAGAGGTCGCTCCGGTCCTCCAAGGACATAGACCCGTTTCCGGTAAGCCCAGGGATGATGGGGAAGCGGTGGAAAGGGGGGGGGTCTCTCTCACAGCCTCTTAAAGGGATACTGCGGTGAATACGCCTGTGGGACCACTTTTGCTTTACACAAGATCGCCCATAGTAAAAAAAATGATACTGGGAGGGGGGAGGGGGGGTTATGGTAGCTGGCTGCTGCAATAACACTGGTATTTAACGTCAAAGTAATAATGTTATTTTACTATGGGCCGGTTGGCAAGTGGCTTAAAAAAAACTTTTTTATAAAAAAATTTTTTGCTTGTCCTTAAAACACTTAGAGAGAAAAAAAGTAAGTAATGAGAAAGCAGAAATGTAAGCATTGCTCTGGTCCATTGGAGTTGTGCGGGAGTGAAAGGTAAGTAGTTATGATAGACCTGTCTCTTTTATTGACATAAGGTGGCCATGCATGTCTAAGACTACAACATCACCCCGCAGGGCTCCAGAAATGAAAAATGATTTCACGAGATGAGAAAAAAAAAATA
>NC_138779.1:211624007-211664007 GCF_965119305.1 Pelophylax lessonae | reverse complement strand
AAAGAAAGGAAAAGGAAAAAGAAAAGAAAAGAAAATAAAAGGGAAGTGGGAGTTTAGCTTTTTTACATGCTGTTTTTTTTTTTTTGTTTAACTGATTATGTCAACGTTTTACCTTTTAGTAACAGACAAGAATTCAAATCAAGCCACTGCTGCAAAAGTGACCCCCAAACAAGGTATGATTGTGCCGTGTGTGAGACACCAAACTGCCTCTGACTGCTTCTGTTCAAGGAACAATCAGGAAATAATCAGCATGCTACAGTCCCAGATCATGTGATCACTAGGACAACAGTCCCAGATCATGTGATCACTATGACAACTATAAAATGATTGCCAAATGAGGTTTGTTACTGAAAAATCCCTTTCCTGGCCATTATATTATTCCTTTCTCTGTGCATTAGTGAAGTGTGGGAAAAAGTGCGCTGATTCAAATATGGGTATGCTGCTACCTTAGAGTGAAAATGGATATGATGGGTAAGTAGAAATCAGGTGCGCTAACCCAAAAAACATAACACAGCATATAAACATATACATGAAAGTGGTAGAAACAAAGAGTATCAAAAATAGGTTTAAATCAAAAAGTGAGTCAAGTAGGATCACCAGTGTATCTCAAACAATAGTGTCCAGAAAAATGTGATAAACAGTCCAATTGATGATCAATCCAAAAATTCGTGCTGTGAACACAATTTAACTCAGGAAGGTGCAAGCCACGTGATAAAAAGGTTCAGCGTCCCACCACCAGCTTAGCTCCTTACCAAACGATGGAAATATAAGGGCATATGAGGATATCCCTGCTCCGGAGATCATGCAGCTACAAAAGGATTCCAAATCACCCAGGTGACACTAATATACACAGGTAGTATCTAGACTCTTACCGGACAACGCTAAGGTGCAAGCCTGAAACTTATCCTGTAAAGGGGTCCTGTATGGAATCACTGTAGTTGGATGGCTGGTAGGATCTCGGGTGTGGCATGTCGCGAAATCTGGAAGGTTTCTACTTTCTCTGTGCATTGTCTGTGCACACAAAAAGAAATATAGTTTTTAAAGAAAGTAAGCCGGGTGTTTAAAAAATACTAACCCTTAGCAGGGTTATAATTTAGCCACTCTACTACCGCTCACGGTAATACTACTGCGGCAGAGTGGCTCGTTCCCGTCCAGTCACGTAGTATTAACGTGACTGGACTCCTCCCCTTCTGGGCGGCGCTTGCGCGCCGCCGGAGGCTCGCTCCCGCTGTTTTCATTCACAGCGGGAGTCGGGCCAGGGGAGGAGCAGCGGCGATCACCGCTGCTCTTACCCGATCGTCGGGGATCGAGTCTGGAGATCCGCCCGCTGTGTGTAAACACAGCGGGCGGATCTCCATAGTGACAGGGAGTGACAGATCGGACTGTTCAGCATAGCTGGACATCCGATCTGTCCATGAATCACATAGTCACCTCCCCCCCTACACGTCAGTAAGCACCAGGCATACATTAACCCCTCCCTCTCCAATAAAATTAACCCCTTCCCTGCCAGTGTCATTTTTACAGTAACAGTGCATATATATAGCACTGATTACTGCAGTAATGTCACTGGTACCCCCAAAAGTGTCAAAAATGTCAGTCAGGGGTCCGGTCTGTCCGCCGCAATGTCGCAGTCCCGCAAAAAAAATCGCAGATCGCCGCCATTACGCGTTAAAAAAAAAACACCAAAAATGACAGAAATCTTTCCCTTTGTTAGTAAACGCAATAACTTTTGCGCAAACCAATCAAAATACGCTTATTGCGATTTTTTTTACCAAACATATGTAGCATAAAACAAATTGGCCAAAAACTTTTAAAAAAATTGGTTTTTACATCTTTTTTGGGGGGAATTTCATATAAAAAAATGTGAAAAATATTGTTATTTTTTCAAAATAAACGCTCTTTTTTTGTTTATAGCGCAAAAAGTAAAAATCGCACAGGTGATCAAATACCACCAAAAGAAAGCTCTGTTTGTGGGAGAAAAAGGACGTAAATTTCGTTTGGGTACGGCGTCGCACGACCGCGCAATTGTCAGTTGAAGTCGCACAGCGCCGAATCGCAAAAAGTGGCCTGGACGGAAGACAGCAAAATCCTCCGGTTGTAAAGTGGTTAAACAGCTCACAAGTCAGGTCAAATTGCCATGCCTCTGAAAAGCAATTCGCATTGAGATCGCTATTCAGAGACATTTGACCGGCCATGAGGAGGTGATAGGGGATGCCTCTGTATCATTTGATTTAATCCCCAGTAAATGCCACACAAATATGCGTCAACCAGGTTGAATGCACGCAGTCGCCCCAATCACTTGAATGGGTCACATTTAGTCTTAGAAGTAAAACAAAGTATCACAACCATGGTATATAAACTCCCTCATCCACTGCCTTTACAGCTTAAGTGCGGGGGGGGGGGGATGGGGGGAGCATTAAAAGCACGGTTCAACCACGTGGAACTATGTTCAACCATGTGAAAGTTTTCTTATTCAGCTTATTGCAAGAATGTCTTAAAGGAATGCATGTCGAGGAAATTTCTATCTTGCTGACAATGTGAAAATTTGTTAAAGTGAACAGAGATACAGATCTATGAAGAAAAAAAATGTGGGGCTTAAAGTATAACCAAAGGCAAAACTTTTTTTTTTTTTTTTGTTTTGGACAAAGTGGGGAGGAATTAGGACCCCTGTCATTTTGTAATGCTGTCTGTGACCCTATAAGTGCCGGTTCACATTTGTGCGACGCGGGAACGCTGCAAATATACAGCGTGTTCCCGCATCGCATCCACACCCCTGGCAGTTCACACTGCCATATGCCATACGCTGGGGGTGTCAATTGAAAGTTAACAACACCCCCAGATCACATCGCATATCGCAGTGCGATCTGAAACTTCACACAGAATCAGATCGTATTGGTGTGAACCACCATGCGATCCGAATCTGCTGCAGACCAAAAAAAGGGTCCTGTGCGTGTTTTAGTGCGATTGCTGTGCAAATTCAGCCATACAAACTGTATGGCTGAATTTGCACCGCACAGAGGTCGCATGTAATTTTAGGAGCAGGACCCGCTTCCTGATTGGCCAGGAGGAGGATCTGTGTGACAATAGAGAATATTCATTCGCTATTGTCACACAACTGGGTGGGCTCAGGCAGGGGCGGATCCAGAGTCTAATCTCGGGAGGGGCACTGTCATTTTTATTTTTTTTACTAGTAATGGCGGCAATTTTTAGCGGGACTGCGACATTGCAGCAGACAGATCGGACCCCTAACTGACATTTTTGGGAGGACCAGTGACATTACAACAGTAATCAGTGCTAAAAATATGCACTGTCACTGTAATAATGACACTGGCAGGGAAGGCATTTACCCAGGGGCGATCAAAGGGTTAAGTGTGAGCCTGGGGGGTGCTTTCTAACTGTGGGGGTGGGCTTGTAATACCAACACAGAGATCTGTGTTCCTAAATAGGAGGAACACAGGAGCTCTGCAGTGATTCCTGAGACAACAACGGTCTGCTGCGTTTCCAACTGCAGACCGTCGTTCTCTCTTCACAGGGAGCGATTGCAGGTGCCCGGCGCCAATCGCGGCTGCTGGCCCTGTGCCTCAGCCTCCCCGCTGGCAAGTGGGCGCGCGCGCCCCCAGGATCACTCCTGCACACCACCGTACAGGTACGATGATTTGCGAGAACCTGCCGCCATATAACTGTGGCGGCTGGTCGGCAGGTGGTTAAAACAGTGACAATGTTTTAAAGTGTTCCATGCATCCCCATGCCTGCATGCCATTTATTTGTATTCCGACACATGGCTGCAGTGTCCTGATATGACATGCTGGTGCAGGTCCATGAAAGCACCCTGCATGCACACCAGGAGGCATGACATATTGGCACACAGTGGCTGTGTGTCTCAGTAGAAATAAAATGGGATGCTGGCACAAGGATAAATGCAACACTTTATGCATCCTAAAGCCATTAAATGACAGACCTGCATGTTAGACTCATGTCTGCAGCACACCCTTTGTAAAGGAGGCAGGAAGATTATTTTCACTGTCAGTCTATATCATCATTATCATCATGACAATCACACAATACAGGTGCTGTGGCTCAATGCATCTGTACTGTGTGATTATCATGATGATAATGATGATGATAGCATTTAGCTGCTGTATAATTCCTCATGGTGGCTGGGCAGCAGCAAGGACATGGCATAGGTGAAGGGGGATGGGTGTGTCACTGTACCTTTTTGGAGACAAATGAATTAATTGCAGTCTAGACGTTTTCCTTACTGCCCCTGTCTGCTGTGAAGATCTGTCCCTCTCAGTGTGTTCACACACACAGACGCACGCTGCTGTGTCTCAGGCTTCCCCCTCAGCCTGAGCCCGCCCTCTCCTCTCTGCACCCATTGGCTGCAGGAGTCAGGCAGTGATGAGGCTGCTGACTGATATCACTCCGCCTGGCCGGAACTTTCATTTTAATGTCGCAAAATGCGGCTCCTGGTGGTATTAATCCACCTGAGCAGGGAAATAAAAAAAAAAAAAACTCTCTCTAAACAGTATCCTGGGCCCCTCTGAACTGATGGGGCTTAGGGATTATATTTTAGGTCTCCTGGGAGCCGTGGAAGCAGAAATAAAGTACCTGTAGATGCATTTAGATAATGCCTCTGTAAACTTAAACCTGGTACTATTTTCTCGGGGGGGGGCAATTGACTCGATGCCCCCCCCCCTGGATCCGCCACTGGGCTCAGGGCACAGTGCTCTGCGCCCCGAGCCCACCCTTTTTTTGAAGCCTATTAGAGCCTCTGGCTCTAATCACGTGCTTCAAAAAAACAAACCCCATTGGAATCCATGCGTCCGGTGCCCTGGCATGTAGATTAGGGGGCCAGACACATGGATAGGGGGGGCAGAACCCCGGTGCCCACAATGGACGGGCTGCCGCCACTGCCCCAGACCCTCCTAGGATAAGGATTTACATATGGATTAAATACCAGATCCTTCATTAACTCCCCTGAAAAAGGGAAGGGGGGGGGATATATACTCGGTTATGGTGATAATTTATTTATTGGGACGTTAGACCTGGGAGCCAGCAAGGCTTTTGTAAAGATTCACCCTCTCTATTCATCCAGTTTACCATTACCATTAAAAGTGAAAGTAAAAGAAAATACCAAATTTTGAGTTGTCCCCATAAAAGTAATAGGTGGGAAACTGTTCCAATGGTGACAATAGTTCTGGTGACCTGGGGGGGTCCCCAAGGAATTCCCTTAATTTTCAGGGATTCCCTCTCACTTCCTGTTTGGCTATGGGACAGGAAGTGAAGGGAAACCTCTGCAATGAGACACAGATGGTGAGAAGAAATCCGACAGGGGTTATAACGCTCCCATGCTCTATATAAGCTTCTAAATCTAAAAATGAACCCTTAGGCCCCGTTCACACTGGGGCGACGCTACGCTGCTCGCACCGCGACCTCGGAGTGGCCGGCACGCACTTCATAACATTGAAGTCTATGCAGGTCGCTCCGGGTCGCCCCAAAGAAGCTCCGGACCCTTTTTCTAAGTCGGAGCGACTTGTGTCGCTCCTATTAGAACGGGTCCATAGCTTCTGTATGGAAGGCGACCTGTCAGGCGACCAGGTCGCCTGACAGGTCGCCCCAGTGTGAACGGGGGCTTATCATTTAACCCGACCCTAACATGTACCCAATGAATGGCTGTGCAGCAGGGGCATGTCAGGACAAGTCTGACCATTGGAGGAGAGCACACTGAGTTCCCTGCATAGCTAGAGAACTGACCATGGTGTGCTCTCCTGCTTAGTGTGGTCAGTTAATAGGGAAGCAGAGGGACTGTCAGGAACACCAGGGATTTCACACAAAGGAAGCAATACAAACAGGAGATGTTCCCATACAAGTACATATCAGGAATATGAAAGCCTTACACATTTTCTTGCACTTTCAGACGTTGCCTATGCTTCCAATACGCGAACCCCACCATTAGACGCTTCAAAAATAACCAAAGCGAACTCTGGTAAGCAATGATTAACACTATTATAAATTATCCATTTACCACTAACACTAACGGATACTATTGTGTGTTATATTGTGCATAATTATTCTCAAGAATACAAACCATTTCCTGTTTTAAAAAAAAGCACAGCTATCCAAAATATCCAAAAAAATAAAAAAATATATATATATATATATATATATATGGGAAAAAAATATACCTGAGGATACAAGTATATAACCTGCGCCAAGGGGGGATCTATTTTGGTATTTTATAAGAGCCTAGTCCTATAGTGAGTGGTAGAATGTAATTTCAAATATGTGAAAGTGTAACACCTTAGTATTGATCAATAAATTAAATATATATAAATAATTGTAAACAAGTGAATATTATAGATAATTGTGGTAGCAGCTGCTATAGAAAGTGCTATTGCAGAATGTGGAAGAAGTAATCAATGTAAATCGATTACCTATAGCGCTTGCTGTGATAAATAGTGAATAAATATACGTTAAAAAATATAAATCAATAATCCGTGGAAAGTCTATAAACATATGATGAGTAAATTAACAATCAAGTCCATATGTGTAAATATAAATATCAGATAGTCCAATAGATAATGTAAATTCCAGAACAGTTAATAAATAGATAAAGTGCCGATAATCCTTCTTTTCTTCTTCCCAATAAAATGTGACCCTTCACTGTGGAGAATAAGTGAAATTCAGACTCACCAGAAGACGTGGGTCCTGTATGCCTTACGGCATCAGGACCTACCTTGCTTTGGAGACAATTTCCAGATACAGGAACGTCCCTCCTGGCGAACCCGGATATCCCTTCTATGGTACCGATATGGTTGCTGGCTCACTCCGGGGGGTTCCAGCACAACTCGGCGGATAGGTGGTCCTCCTGTATAGGGTCAGCTCCAGCCACGGGGTATAAGGGACAAAAAAACTCGGATAGTGCAATATTGTATGTGAATCAGATTTTTATTGCACACCCCCGGTTCACTCCAAATACATGCAGCACCAAAAAGGTTAAATAGTGTAAAGTTGAATAAAAACCACTACAGAAAATCAAATGGTGAAGAAAATCCAAACTGATGTGATAAACCAGCAGAAAAAACAGTCCATGCATATGCAGACACGCCGTCATACACGTGGGCTTACAGTGGAGAGCGGTAGTTCCGGCTTGCGTTCCACCGAGCGCCGTATGACGTCACAACGTGCGTTCCACCTAACGCGTTTCGTCATTGGCTAGACGTCTTCAGAGGTGGAGTCAGCACGTCTATCCAGGTCTATTTGTACTGGAGCTGCCGCTGTCCACTCCGCCCCTCATTATGGCCGGAAATGGCCGCAATATCCGTGTCCCCATTGCCTTAATAGATACAGCGGGCTAAATTCTAATATAGATAAGCACCTTTGGCAAATATTAAAGTATCTAATCCCGTACAGTGCAAACAGTGTTATAATAGGAAATGGCGGGGAACTGCTTCATCCTTATGAATTACCATTGTAAACCTTTCTCATTAGTTCCAACACAGTAAATACATATATTTGTGCCCCTATGCAATATGAATGTATCCTTTTTGTACTTCACTTCATTTAAATCATACAATTTTATGGTACTAAATATATTGGTAAATTTAAATTGATTATAAACTATACATTAAAAATACTTTATTCATATTAATTAAAATCAAATTAAAAATTGATTAATAATAAGAAGTAGTTTTCCGGGGGTGATTGAATAATATTAAATAATAAATATTTTTATATTTAGATAGTATAGTGGACATACAGTTTATTCCTAATAAATATAAATTCCATAAAATTATATATATTGTTTTTTATTATTTATTTCCATATATATATTGCTAAAATTAATTTCATATTATAATTAATAAATATTTTATATTTTTTATTTAAAATTATTATTGAGAGTAAAAATTTCTATAAAAATTATTGTTATGTTACACCCAATTGGGGTCGGATAAAATACAAACGGATAAAAATCAGATAGGGAAATCGCAGGCGGTACTCATGGATTCGAGATGAAACAATTGATGTCCATGTCGATGTTCATACCCTTGGGCTGTAGGGTAGACAATTCAAAAATCCATCTCGTTTCATTTTGAGAAACTGCGATTCGCATATTGTTTCCTCTCCAATTTTTCTCTATTCTATCTATGCCCTGAAAGTATAGAAGAGTGGGGTCTCTGTTGTGTACTAGTCTAAAGTGCATGGAGACACTATGTTTCTTGAATCCATTTCTAATGTTGGTAATGTGTTCTCCAATGCATACCCTAAGCTCTCTTGTAGTACGGCCTACATATTGCAGCCCGCAAGGGCACGTCAAGAGATACGTGACATGCGTGCTATTGCAGGTTATTAATTTCTTTATTTTATATCTCTTTTTTGTCACATTGGATTGAAATTCCAAAATCTGACGTCTTCTCGTTTTGACCGTTCTACAGGGTTTGCATCTCCCACATGAGTAAAAACCATTATAATCTAAAAAAGTTAAAAGGCGTTTTGGGGGGTCTGGTACATTTTTCACAAGTCTATCCCTAAGATTTGGTCCTCTGCGATAAATGAACTTAGGGTGGCTAGGGATGATCTCCCTTAATTTCTCATCCCTTAGTAGAAGGTGCCAGTGCTTTTTTATTATACTTTCTACTTCCTTGTATCTCACGTTGTACTGCGTGATGAAATTCAGCGAGTAATCCTTGTTTGTTTTTGATTTATCTTCTAAAAGCATGTTTCTATCCATATTTTTGACATCCTCTTTTATTTTAAGAAGGGTGTTTTCTTTATACCCTTTTTCTTGGAACCTTTTGATAATCATGTCAGCTTGACAATGAAAATCCTGTTCATGGGTACAGTTCCTTCTTAACCGCATCAGTTGTCCCTTAGGTATTCCTCTGATCCAGCTGGGGTGATGTCCACTATGGGTGGGGATATACCCATTTCTGTCCGTGGGCTTAAAGTGCGTTTTTGTGCATAGTCCATTCTCGCCCCTAAAAACCGTGAGATCCAAGAAATGTATCTCGTTTCTATCCCATGTGCCGGTAAATTTAATCTTATATTTGTTGTTGTTCATACCTTCTATGTATTCTCTCAGGGATTCTTCCGAGCCTCTCCACACGATAAACACGTCATCAATGTATCTTCGGTACATCACCAATTCCTTTCGTTTTTTTCCAAATATTTCTTCATTCTCCCATTTGCTCAGGAATATATTGGCAACACTGGGGGTGTACCGTGCCCCCATGGTAACTCCCTTGTGTTTCCGATAGTATTTCCCTTGGTGCCAGAAGTAGTTGCTTCTCATCGCCATTTTTAGAAGTTTTATGATGAATTCCTTTTGATCCAATTCCAAATCCAACTGGACTTCCAGGGCCCATTCAATGGCTGTTAAGGCATCCTTCTGCTCAATGTTGGTGTATAAAGATTCCACATCCACCGTGGCTAAAATGATATCTTCATCCCAACTTTGTTCCTTGATCAAATTGATGAGGTGTTTACTATCTCGTAGGTGAGATGGGTACCGTAAGACCAGAGGGTTAAGATAGACATCTAAATACTCTCCAATCCGTGAGAACAGGGAATCTATCCCACTGATTATCAGTCTGCCCGGCGGTTTTTCAGAATTCTTGTGCACCTTTGGTAATTGATAAATAACTGGTAGTCTGGGGGCTTAAGATTAGTAGATAACGGTATTCCTTATTTGTAAGTATTCCCCTTTTGTGCGCTCTTTTCAAATATTTTTTACATTTTTTTCTATAAGTGTTTAAAGGATTACTCTTTAATTTTGTATATGTATCTTCATCATGTACCAGTCTATTGAGTTCCTCATAGTAATCCTCTTTCCTGAGGATAACGATACCCCCGCCTTTGTCCGCTGGGCGAATCACGACATTTTTCCTTTGTTCCAATTCTCGTATCCCTAATTTTATATTTTCTTTAGGTCTATGCCATTTTCTTTTCAGCGTTTTCAGATCTTGTTCAACTAATGATTTAAAAGTATCCACAAAATGGTTATTCCCGCATTTGGGGTTAAAAATTGATTTATTTTTGAGTCCACTTCTCATATATTTACTCTCATTGTTTAAAATTTTAAAATCTGGTTTGTTATGAAAATGTTTTTTTATATTAATTTTCCTTAAAAATTTCTGTATGTCCACAAATACGTTAAAAGGATCTAAAAGTTGGTCAGGAGCATACTTTAATCCCATATCTAGTATCTCCAATTCCTTATCTGAGAATACAACCCCACTCAGGTTGAAAATCCCAAGGCCTACCGGGCCCTTTTCCTTTTTGCTCCTGCCACCTCTACATCCTCTGCGTCTTTTTCCACCTCTTTTTCTTTTCATGCAGGAGGGGAGTAATTGGATTGGTTCTGGTGGTAAGGTTGGTAACCCTGGTAGGGGGGTGGAGGTTGGGAGTACCAATGTCCTCCTCTGCCTCCCCGTCCTCTTCCGTAGTATGGGTGATTCCAACCTTGATTCCAACCCTGATTGCCGTAGGGTGGGCGATAATGGTAAGGTGCTTGATTTCTGTAGTTGTTCGGCACTTTATCTATTTATTAACTGTTCTGGAATTTACATTATCTATTGGACTATCTGATATTTATATTTACACATATGGACTTGATTGTTAATTTACTCATCATATGTTTATAGACTTTCCACGGATTATTGATTTATATTTTTTAACGTATATTTATTCACTATTTATCACAGCAAGCTCTATAGGTAATCGATTTACATTGATTACTTCTTCCACATATATATATATATATATATATATATGTATATATATACATATATATATATATATATATATATATATATATATATATATATATATACACATACATATATATATATATATATATATATATATGTGTGTGTTAAACAAAGTTACTTTCTCCAAAAAGGTTTATTGCATTTTTTTACTTTTTTTTTTTCCTAAGCTCTACTCTACCCATTTGACAAACGTTGTGACAATATAACTCCAAAGTCTGATGATGGAGGATCGCCATTGATACCCCTTCCTCTAACGCTTCCACTTTTTGGGAAAAAGTATTTATCTATTTTTGTGAGTATGTTAAATATGTTCATTCTTACTTGCTGTGTTTTTTTTTTTTTTCTGCTTTCAATTTTCTTTTCTTTTTTTTGTTCCTGCTGCTGTTATTTTTCATTGTTATATATTTTATATATATATATATTTTTTGTTATATTTAGAAAAATTTGAATTCTGATTTTTAAACTATCTTCAATGTAGCAACTACACTGACTGAAAAAAAAATTGTATAATCCATTCAATTGTTGGCACCAAAAAAAAAAAAAATCACATACTACTGTGTTACCACTTTTTTTATATGATGTTAGATGATTTTGGATTTAAGCACATGAATCCAAAAACTTTTTTTAGCTCTCAACTTTGTTTTTTGTTTATGCTTCTGTAATTTTTCTTCAGACAAATTAAAATTCCGATTTTTTAACCACTTTTAATGTAGCAATTACACCAATTAAAATACAGATTGCTTAACCGGTTTCCGACTGCTTACCGCATATATACTGCGTCAATGTGGCTCCCCCAGGCAAACCGACGTAGGGTTAATTTGGTCACGTGCCTGCAGCGAGGGGGCGAGCCCGCGCCGCCGCCGGCATGCTCCCGCCCCCGCTCAGCAGCGGGGAAGCCGATGCACGGGTCAGGTGGCTTCAATAGACCCCTACCCTGCACCACTGTAGGATACTCCTACATATATTTATGTGGGGCTGGGTGTGGGTAAGGTGTTCCACAGAGGTCCACATATATGTTTTTTAGATATATGTTGGTGGTTGTATAAATGTACTTCTGTTGCATGAAATTTTATAAAATGTATCTTTAAATAAAGGCTTTTTTTACTTCTATTCTGCTTGAATAATATTCTTTGTCTCTTGGGTCGGGATTAACTAGCACTGAGATAGCCCCCTCTTTAGCCTACAAACTTTTATTTTCATTCGATTTTGGGGTGATGGTGCAATTACTGACTGATGGAACGCTTATTCTTTTGCTTCCTAAATTTATATTTATGGTCGCACTTTGCACTTTATGCATTGAATATTTTGCACATTTCTAAATTTCACTATATGCTTGGTTATTTATAATATTTATTCTGAAAGCGCTGTGTTATCTTGTTTCACTGTTGCTATGGGTAACCCAGGGCAATCCACTGTAGCAGTGCTACACCTTATTAAAATTATTGATATTAATATTATTAATTTGATTATTATTTTTATTATTATTTTTATTATTATTATTATTATTTTTATTATTATTATTATTATTATTATTATTATTTTTTTATTATTATTATTATTATTATTATTATTATTATTATTATTTTTATTGTAAGTATCATCTTTACAATTATTATTCCAGAGATGCTGAAATAAGAAGCAACTGTATTCATTGTATAGTGCTGTGTGCAATAATGACTAAAGATAAGAATTATATCTAAATCTCTACATCTGTTTTAACAGGTCAATAATAATGGATTACTGTCATTTATCTCCCCAATTCAACACTCCACACCTCAAACTCTTCCCGTGCGCAATGGTATTCCTTTCCTGACCCCTTACTGGGCGGATGTAGATAATACCAAAGGAGGGGACATTTATTACCGCCAGAGCAATGACACCAATATTCTGTCCAGGGCAACCCTCGATGTTAGAGCATATTTCAATACCCCGAACTTCACAGCTCTCTGGATGTTCATAGGGACCTGGCACAGGGTGACTTATTACAGATCCACATCCAATAAGGTATAACATGGAATGCACTTAGTATAGTATCATCTGTTGTGAGGAGTTTAGAATTTAGGTTCTACAAAAATTGAAGGGGGATATATAGTCTGGTCTTCAGAAAACACCTACAGTGCCTTGAAAAAGTATTCATACCCCTTGACATTTTCCACATTTTGTCGTGTTTCAACCAAAAATGTAAATGTATATTATTAGGATTTTATGTGATAGACCAACACAAAGTGGCACATAATTGTGAAGTTGAAGGAAAATGATAAATGGTTTTCAACATTTGTTTACAAATAAATATGTGAAAAGTGTGGCGTTTGTATTAGTGATTGACCGATTTTGTTTTTTTAATGCCGATATCGATGTTTTGGTCATCGGATATCAGTATCGGCCGATATCGACCGATATTTTTGGACATTTTTTTTCTTCTTCACAGGCTCTCCCTGTGGAGGGATCTGGGGGTCTAAGCCCCTCCTCGGCACTGAAAAGCATTTAAAACGCCAAGTTTGGCTGTTTTGAATGCTGTCAGTTTTTAGAATTTGGCGCCAAATACCTGAAAGTGATGTCATATCATCACTTCCGGGGTTTTTTACATGGGCACCCGATCAGAGCCGAATGCGGCTTTGATCGGGTCTTCAGCGGCCGTGCAGGTAGGATGCCCGGGTCTCCCGGTGGGACAGGAGACCTGGGCGAGCCGCGGAAGGCGGCGGGAGGGGGGGTGCCTTCCCCTCACCCGACCGTTGGCTATGGACGCCAGTACCGGGTTGATGCATCTAGCTGCTGGCATCACTCCGGTACAGCACTTTCCTGAAATATCGGCAATATCGGTAACCTCAGGGGCCGATTACGATATATCGGGGGAAAGTACATATCGGCCCCCAATATATCGGTGGTGCCGATAATCAGTTGATCCCTAGTTTGTATTAAGCCCTTTGAGTCAATACTTTGTAGAACCGCCTTTCCCTGCAATTACAGCTGCAAGTCTTTTTGGGGATGTCTCTACCAGCTTTGTACATCTAGAGAGGACATTTTTGCCCATTCATCTTTGCAAAATATCTCAATCTCTGTCAGATTGGATGGAGAGCATCTGTGAACAGCAATTTTCAAGTCTTGGCATAGATTCCAAATTGGTCTGGACTTTGAATGGGCCATTCTAACACATGAATATACTTTGATGTAACCCATTCCATTGTAGCTCTGGCTGGATGTTTCGGGTCTTTGTCTTGCTGAAGGTGAACCTCCACCCCAGTCTCAAGTCTTTTGCAGACTCCAACAGGTTTTCTTCTAAGATTGCCCTGTATTTGGCTCCATCCATCTTCCCATCAACTCTGACCAGCTTCCCTGTCCCTGCTGAAGAAAAAAATTATGATGCTGCCACCACCATGTTTCACGGTGGGGATGGTGTGTTCAGGGTGATGTGCAGTGTTCGTTTTCTGCCACATACAGCATTTTACTTTTAGGCCAAAAAGTGCAACTTTGGTCTCATCTGAGCAGAGCTCCTTCTTCTACATGTTTGCTGTGTCCCCCACATGGCTTCTCACAAACTGCAAACAGGACGTCTTATGGTTTTCTTTCACCAATGGCTTTCTTCTTGCCACTCTTCCATAAAGGGCAGATTTGTGGAGCGCACGACTAATAGTTGTCCTGTGGACAGATTCTCCCACCTGAGCTGTGGATCTCTGCAGCTCCTCCAGAGTTCCCATGGGCCTCTTGGCTGCTTCTCTGATGAATGCTCTCCTTGCCCGGCCGGTCAGTTTAGGTGGACGGCCATGTCTTGGTAGGGTTGCAGTTGTGCCATTCTCTTTCCATTTTCCAATGGTGGATTGAACAGCGCTCCGTGAGATGTTCAAAGCTTGGGATATTTTTTTAAAACCCAAACCTGCTTTAAACTTTATCCCTGATCTGTCTGGTGTGTTCCTCGGCCTTCATGGTACTGTTTGTTCACTAAGGTCCTCTCCAAGCCTCTGAGGGCTTCACAGAACAGCTGTATTTATACTGTGATTAAAGAGGAAGTAAACCCTCCTCTGCAAGTTGTACCTATGATAAGGCTTACCTATAGGTACTGTAAATATCTCCTAAAAATGTACCGTTTAGGAGATATTTACCTTACATGCAGCCAGTGACGTCACTGGCGCACGCGCTCTGAAGGAACGGCCGCTGGTGCCGTTCCTTCAGAGCCCCGTGCCGTGACCGTCGGCTCCCGCGTGCGTGCGCGGGAGTGACGTCACCGCGGCTCCAGCCAATAAGATGGCCGGATGCCTGGAAGACGGGCGACTGAACATGTCACCCGTCATACAGGTAAGCGGGCGGCACGGTGGGGGCTCGTTCTAAGGTAAGTATTTGATACTTTCGATGCATCGCATACTAGCTCATTATGTGTTTCTCTTTCAGGGTGAAAAGATAAAAAATAAAAAATTGGGTTTACAACCTCTTTAAATTACACACAGGTGGACTCTATTTATTAATTAGGTGACTTCTGAAGGCAATTGGTTCCACTAGATTTTAGTTAGGGGTATCAGAGTAAAGGGGGGTGAATACAAATACACGCCGCATTTTTCACATATTTATTTGTAAAAAAATTGTGAAAACCATTTATCATTTTCCTTCCGCTTCACAATTATGTGCCACTTTGTGTCGGTCTATCACATAAAATCCCAATAAAATTAATTTACATTTTTGGTTGTATCATGACAAGATGTGGAAAATGTCAAGGGGTATGAATACTTTTGCAAGGCACTGTATTTACGGAGTTTAAAGCTCAAGCTCAGATGTATGCACTATACTGAATAACTCACAAGAGTTACTAATACCCTCCCTGTTTGATTTGTTCAGATAGGAGGATGCAGAGTTTCCGTTACAGAAAGGTTGTCTAATAGCAAGCAACTTCTGTGAACCCTTTGTCATATCTGCAGCCACTAGGAAAATAGAACATTTTAATTGAATAAAGTAATATAAATATTAACATTAAAAAAAAAAAATGTATAATACAAATGACCAAATTCTGTTATAGGTATTTTATGCATTACATCTCATAAATTCTTAAATACGCCTTAAAACACTTAACTGGTGCTAACAGAGCTATAATTCCTGCCTTAAAAGCAGAGCCTAAAGCCAAACTTCATTCTCTCTAACCAACATTGGCTATTTGTAATCTTTATGCTGCTGCTTATTCATTTTATTCTGTTTTTTTTTACCTTTTATCAGTTACCTCCTGGTTTTCAGGCCCAGGCAAATGATGTCATACATCCCAGGAGTCTTCAGGAAGAGAAGGAGGGTTTTTTTTTTTTTTTTTTCAGTTAACCACTTAAGCCCCGGAGGATTTGGCTGCTCAAAGACCAGGGCCTATTTTGCAATTCGGCACTGCGTGATTTTAACAGTCAATTGCGCGGTCATGCGACGCTGTACCCAAACAAAATTTACGTCCTTTGTTTCCCACAAACAGAGCTTTCTTTTGGTGGTATTTGATCACCTGTGCGATTTTTACTTTTTGCACTATAAACAAAAAAAGAGCGACAATTCTGAAAAAATAACAATATTTTTCACATTTTTTTTATATGAAATTCCCCCCAAAAAAATTTAAAAATCAAAATTTTTTAACATTTTAGGCCAATTTGTTTTTTGCTACATATTTTTGGTAAAAAAAATTGCAATAAGCGTTTTTGGATTGGTTTGCGCAAAAGTTATTGCGTTTACTAAGGGAAAGAATATTTATGTCATTTTTATTGTTTTTTTTTTAAGTAGTAATGGCGGCGATCTGCGATTTTTTTTTCGGGACTGCGACATTGCGGCGGACAGATCGGACCCCTGACTAACATTTTTGACACTTTTGGGGGTACTAGTGACATTACTACAGTAATCAGTGCTAAAAATATGCACTGTTACTGTAAAAATGACACTGGCAGGGAAGGGGTTAACCTTATTAGTGATCAAGGGGTTAAGTGTGTCCCTAGGGGCGTGATTCTAACCGTCAGGGGGCGTGGCTTGTGATGTAACCACAGAGACATACGATCCTACATAGCAGGATCGTATCGTCTCTGCAGTTACACCAGGGAGAATGACAGGCGGCTTTGTTTACATCAGCCGTCTGCCTTTCTCCCTCTCCAGCGGGAGATTGCGAGTGACCGGCGGACATCGGAGCCACCGGTCACACGCGCAGGGATGTCAGGGAATGAGTGGGGGCGGGAGCGCGCCTCCAGCGGCGCACGTTTGCCCCCAAGACCGGTACCGGTACGTCGCTTTGCCCAGGAGGGGCTGACTGCGGCCGTATATAGTCGTGCGGCAGTCGGCAAGTGGTTAAGCACACCTTCCTGAGCTAAGAGCAGATGGATTCCAGGAAGTAAATGCTACATGAATCATCTGCCCTTACACAAGATGGCCATGGACAGAAATGCTAGGGCAGTGGTTTTCAACCAGAGTTCCGTGGAACCCTAGGGTTTCTCCAGAGGTTGCTGGGGGTTCCTTGAGCAATTTCTGCCTCTCAGATAAGTTCCCTCTGACACCATTGATCTTTTTATGGCACTTTTCCACTGCAAGTACCGGCTCGGCTCTACTCGGCCCTGCTTGGCCCGGTTTGCTTTTTCACTGCTGGTACCGCATGGTACGGTGTTGGAACGGTTCGGTACGGTACGGTATGGTTTGCTTTTCCACTAAAGTAGTACTAAAGTTAAGTGGGTGGGATAACAACGATTCTCTGACCAATCAGTGGCTAGTAGTGACTGCATGCAAAGGATTGTGGGATATAGTACCGGTATGGTACCTCTTGGAACCACAATCGAGGTGGTACTGTTTTTGAGAGCCGTACCGTTCGGTTCAATGCATGGAAAAGCGCCGCCGTACCGTATCGTAACGTTTCTACACCGTACCATGCGGTACCAGCAGTGGAAAAGCACCATTAGCTATCTGGAATTCTTCCCAATGTCCACAAGTGTAAGGAGCATTCATCCCACTGACCATCACACTAATGTGTCATGAGTTGTAAATATAGTCATTTTTAGCAGGGGCTCCCTGAGACCCTAAAAATTATTTCAAGGGTTCCTCTGTGTTGAAAAGGTTGAGAAAGGCTGTGCTAGGGGTTGATTTTCAAAGTGATCTCTTAGTAAAATAAAGCATAGGTGATGGGTACGCTTTGAATAAAAAAAATGAATCAAATAGCATTTTTTAATTTTGGTGCTCAGGTGCAGTATAGTTCCACTTTAATGATATATTTATATGGCATGTTAACAATGATTTATGCAGTGTAGTCTCACAAACTTGTCTACTCTATCAGGTAAACACATTCCAGGCCGTCCTAATTACAGACTGGAATGCTACTTTTGCTCTGTTCAACTATGATGAGATCCAATGGACAACAGGAACATCCCGTGGTGGGAATGCATTAACTGGTTTAGGAGTTATTCCAGCACTGGTAAGTTTTTTTTTTTTTTTTCTTATTAAAGCTAGTGTCTATTTCTTTATCACTTATTTTACATTTTTGTTTTTCTTTTTAACATGTATCTTGCCCCACGTTCCTCTGGTTATTTTATGGAGTCCTTAGAAAATGGTCTGTGTGAGTCCAAATATATCTGGGTCAAAACAGAGGGCAAAGGGCCCATGACGACAAGATGGGGATCAGTCATGGTAACTGGCCATTAAGGCACCAGCACTGGTCGTGGGAGGAAGGGCAGTGGGTCACATACTCCCCTTTTCCCCTTTTCCCCTATTTACTTGGCATTTTACTGGGAGAACACCAATAAGATAAGCTTCAACATGGGAGGTATGGGTCTATCAAGCATTTCTGTACTTTTGTTCTTAATGGGCAAAGGCTGAGTTCTATTTGGGCATTTTAGAAGTGGTATGGTTTCCTTTTAAGATTAAGGATTAAGTGTTAGGGTTCAGCTTAAGTTTGAACTGAACTCTAGGATAAAAGAAAAGAAAAAGGAGGCGCAAACACCTAGTGCATTACCTGTGGTCACCATTTATAAAATTTTAATAAAATGCCAAATTCATACTCACAAACATGAAGATTGTTAAAGCGGCTGTAAACCCGAAAAAAACCTGCAAGACAAAGGCATAATGAGCTAGTATGCATCGCATACTAGCTCATTATGTATTACTTACCTTAGAACGAAGCCCCGACACGGACCCCCGGACATCGCTGCGGGTGCTGCCATGATCCCTCGGCGTCTCTTCCGGGTTCGGCGGCTCCGGCGCTGTGATTAGCCGGAGCCGCGATGACATCACTCCCGCGCATGCGCGCGGGAGTGATTTTCCGGCAAGCTCCCGGCAAGGAAAACTGAAGGTCCCCCCAAACCTTCAGAGTGCATTCGCCGCTCGCGTGAGCGGCTGCATGCACTGCAAATATCTCCTAAACCGTGCCGGTTTAGGATATATTAATTGTACCTACAGGTAAGCCTTATTATAGGCTTACCTGTAGGTAAAAGTGTAAAAAAGCGAGATACTACTGCTTTAAAATCATGTTACAAGAATCCACCACACATGAACTGAAACATGTCCTTGTAGATAGGACTGCTGACGCCTTTCGGGAGTCAAGCTCCCTTCCTCCTGAACTCTAGGATAAAGCCTACTGTTCTGTAATAGCTTTCTGTCCCCATGCAGAGCTGAAACACCAAAAAAATGTTCAAATTGACATCTTAATTTTTCGGATATCTTAAGTTTTATGGCTCAGGAGGTCACCGTTAGATATTTGAGATTTGTAGATTGGATGGACACTGGGGGAAGGATCCACTGAAAAGTTTAATGTCAATCTGAAGTATTTCCCAGAGCTTCCAAAAACTGCATTTCCCATGATTCCTTGGGAATGTAGTAAAGTTTGTGAACAGATCTGTGGTGTTGACAAGGGAGTACTCGTCATCTCTTTGAGACTCGGGCACGTTATTTGAAAAAAGGTTGAGGGTCAGAAAGGAGTTGATAAATTATAGTAGTGTCGGGAACCATACACCAAGCAGAGACAAAAGGGGCAGTTAAAATCACACCTTTAATTAATTATCAAAAATAACACAATTCAGGAATGTAGTCAAAAACAGAAGCCAGGGTTTGGAAGCCGGAGTGGGTAATTAGACGAGCCGGGATCAGGAGACCAGAAGTCAGCGTTGTCAGGAGCCAAAAGTCAGGAGCGGGAATGAGAAGAGAAGTCAGCCAGGCCAAGGCATACACAAGAACACAGGCAAGAATGCACTGCAGATCACAGACCAGGCAAGGGCAAGAAGGAAATGAGCAAAGCTGTTTAAATAGCCAAAATGGGCTGGCTGTAGGCTGGGCTAATGAGGCAGGTAATGGTAACCAGATGAGTCACTGTGGAAATGAGTAACTGGTAATTAAACAACTTAGCAGCTTTTTGTACACTAAAATAAAAGAGCTGCTAGTAAATAGCAGGAGCCCAGCCCTGACAGGATGATCAATTAAGTTCACTAATCCTTTGAGGTCCACAAGATACCTCTCAGGAAGAATATGTTTACCAAATTCTACCATCTATTTACAAGATTTGGTTTATGGTGTGACCACTCTTTGACTTTAAAAAAGCATCACTTCTAACTACACTTACAGAGTTTGTAAAAGCCCTCAGCAGGTAGGTTGCTCCAAACATCTTGAAGAACTAACCACAGATCTGCTGTGGATGTAGGCTGATTCAAATCCTTCTGCCTCTTCATATATTTCCAGACAGACTTGATGACTAAAGAAAATTTTTAATGACATTGGCTGTATTTTGGGGTCGTTGTTTTGCTGCAGAATAAATGTGGGGCCAATCCCACGTCTCCTTGATGGTATGGCATGATGGATAATTATCTCCCTGTATTTCTCAGCATTGAGATGTCGCAGTCCCGCTAAAAATTGCTGATAGCCACCATTAAATGTAAAAACAATTTTAAAAAAGTCCATAAATCTATCCCATAGTTTGTAGATGCGATAACTGTTGCGCAAACCATCAACATACGCTTATTGGGATTTTTTTACCAAAAACATATCAGCCTAAACTGAGGAAGAAATTCCTTTTTTTTTTAATTTTTGTTTTTTTTTTTGGATGTTTTATAGCAGAAAGTATAAAATATTGTTATTTTTCAAAACTGTCTGGCTTTTTTGTTTATAGCGCAAAAATTCAAAACCGCAGAGCTGATCAAATACCAACAGAAAGCTCTATTTGTGGGGAAAAAAAGGACATCAATTTTATTTGGGTACAGCGTCGCACGACCGCGCGATTGTCATTTAAATCAATGCAGTGCCAAATCGCAAAAAAATGGCCTGGTCAGGAAGTGGTTAAAACTAGCGATCGACCGATTATCTGCAAAGCCGATATATCGAGGGCCAATCTGCACTTTCCCCGATATATCAGAATCGGCCCCTGAGGTTACCAATATTGCCGATATT
This sequence comes from Pelophylax lessonae, assembly GCF_965119305.1. Taxonomy (NCBI): domain Eukaryota; kingdom Metazoa; phylum Chordata; class Amphibia; order Anura; family Ranidae; genus Pelophylax; species Pelophylax lessonae. The sequence goes on along the minus strand of NC_138779.1, from coordinate 211,642,885 downwards.
CCAGGAAAGTGGTTGTACCGGAGTGATGTCTGCAGCTAGAGGCATCACCCCGGTACCGGCGTCCTTAGCCGACGGTCGGCTTTCTTGTAATGACAACCAATGCGGCTGAGAAGCCGCTCAGCTGTCATTACAAGGAGCCGGAGGGGACGTCCCCCCTCCCGCCGCCTTCCGTGGCTCGCCCGGGTCTCCGGTCCCACCAGGAGACCCGGGCAACCAGCCTGTACAGCCGCCGAAGAGAAGACCCGATCAAAGCTGCATTCGGCTCTGATCGGGTCTCCATGTAAAAACCCGGAAGTGATGTCATGACCTCACTTCCGGGTTCTCGGTGCCAAATTTAAAAAAATGCGAGCATTCAAAACAGCCAAACTTGGCGTTTTGAATGCTTTTAAGTGCAGAGGAGGGGTTTGGGGTCTTTTAGACCCCCAGATCCCTCCACAAGAGTACCTATGAAGAACAAAAAAATATATATATTTTTTTTAACGTATAAAAATATCGGCCAATATCGGCCGATACCAAAATATTGATATCGGCAATAAAAAAATATCGATATCGGTTGATCACTAGTTAAAACCATTAAAAACAAATTGACCTGTGTCCTAGTAAATTATTTTTTTTTCTGAGACTGTTTTGGCTGGGGAAAAAAGATTTGCAAAATATAAGGAAACACATTTACTTCAATGTGATTATTGGCTTTTCAACTGGCAGAAGACTATTCCTGAAGAACGTGTTCTGTCACTCCAGCTTGCTGGTGAGTAAACTCAACAACTCATTAAAACTGTGTGACTAAACAAAAAAAGTATGTAACACATAAACCTATAGAGAAAGTATTTTTTTACTAGATGTGAAAAGTGACAGTGTTGATTTGTAAGATAACTGCATTTTTTGATAGCAATCCATGTGTGACTTAAAAAAATGTTTCCTCGTGTTCTTGGAGGTCATTGTACATGACTCAGAACTGGCCTCCCTGTTCCCTATTGGCAATCACTGGATGCATCCAATATTGTTACAAAGTTGCATAGTTAGTCAGGTTAAAAAAAAGACACAAGTCCATCCGGCTCAACCAACCGTATGGGCCTAGGTAGACACCAAATGTTCTTATAGTTACATAGTTACATAGTCAGGTTGAAAAAAGACCATCTGGCTCAACCAATAAAAAACAAAAAACAGTAAAGAAAACCCAACCATACAATCCCATATACACAATCCTATACCCGCAATTGATCCAGAGGAAGGCGAAAAAAATCCCAGCAAAGCATGATCCAGTTTGTTACAGCAGGGGAAAAAAATGTCTTCCTGATCCCCCGAGAGGCAATCAGATATTGGATCAACTTTACCTATAAATATTAGTGCCCATTTATATTATGTACACCTAGGAAAGAATTCAGGACTTATTTAAAGCAATCTACTGAGCTGGCCAGAACCACCTCTGGAGGGAGTCTATTCCACATTTTCACAGCTCTTACTGTGAAGAAACCTTTCCGTATTTGGAGACGTAATCTCTTTTCCTCTAGACGTAAAGATTGCTCCATTGTCCTTTGTGATGACCTTAAAGTGAACAACTCAACACCAAGTTCACTACAGGCGGTCCCCAGGTTACAAACATCTGACTTACAAACGACTCCTACTTACAAACGGAGGGAGACAACAGGAAGTGAGGAGAAATCTCCTGCTAGGAAGAAAAATTCAATCCTGTAAGAGTTCTCATGGGAAAAAGGTGTCTCCAATGAAGCTTTATCACCAATCCTTGTTTCCACAACAACCCAAAATTTTCAAAATCGAATTGTCATAAAGACAGAAAGTGAGGTGAAATCTTCTGAACAGGGTTAGAGACAGCAAAACAAATGGTACAGGGGTGTTAACCCATCCCTATGCTATCCAATAAACTTAAAAATGATTCTTTGTAATGTTCTGGTACCTTTGGGTACCCTAATTACTCTTTCATAAGTGTATGCGCCCCACCATTCTCTTTTGGTAAGGTGCGCATACACCTTTAAGACTGATGCTGTCATCACTGAGTGCCGGACTGGATGGCTATTTAGATCGCCGGCTCTCACTCACATGTGTTCGTTCAAACTGCTTTGTGCCTTGATGCTAACCTGTCTTGAAGCTCACATGCTTGCAAGCATACCTCGCTGTCGGAACCACGCTGCGCTGATCCCTGTATCCCGCTACCGGATCATCCGCTCTTGCCGAACCTCTCCTCTGCTATATTGCTATTAGTGATAAGTACCCCACAGGGGAAACCTCTATAACCTTTATACTAAAGCTTACACTATCTAGCTCTGCATACTAAGGACTATTACTACATCTGCATTATCTAAGATTGCTAGCTCTTGAGCCTACTACCACCTGTTCTTGCACTGGGTTGATCTCTCTTGTATGTCCACCTGCTACTCTGTCATCTACTACCATACATGATTGCTAAACCTATCTGCATCCCATCTGCTACTATCTTACTTTCAAGAACATTTCCTTTCAAGTGTCTGTCATCTACCATCTCTACCCAACCTGTCTCTTCAGCCTATCATCACTGTGTTACTATATACATAAGTCACTCTAGGAAACATCTTATTGAGTGTGTGTATTTACTTGCTGAATTGAGATCATCCACACATGATGAGTCATTGAGAGTTGGGAATGGTGTCTCAGCGTTTCTCTACATGACTACTGAAGTGGAATATTTCTGCAGCTGAAAATCCACATCATACGTAAAACGAAGGAGCGTTACATTCTTTTGGCTGGGGCTACACTTAAAAAATGTACCTATTCCGACTTACAAACAAATTCAACTTAAGAACAAACCTACAGTCCCTATCTTGTTTGTAACCCGGGGACCGCCTGTATATGGACCCCTTCTGTATTTATACATGTTGATAATAATAATTAATCCCCCCTTAATCTCCCGACATGTTTCACGGTAGGACCGCTTCCTCAGGGGAATGGGAAAAAAAAATAAAGAAAAAAGAACAAAATTAAGCATAAAATAAACAGACATATCCCAAAGGGATCAGAACCACAAAACATGTCGGGAATCTCTTGGAACTTCTAATTGACTCCTCCTATACAGGGGTAGCCTTTAGAAGAATCATATCTCTTCCCTCTGGATTGTCCACTTCACTCGGGTTTCATTGTGTTTCTAATAGCAATACATATTTATATGGTGTTGTACATTATAGTGTTTTTGTTTGTAATAAACTTTTGATATAAATGTTATATATGTCTTTTGGTCTAATTACCTGTTCGGCGACGGTACCATTAAAAACCCTCTTTCAAACCCCCCCCCCCATTTTTGTTTGTTCTATGTTTAGATTTGGGACGTAGATAACTTTTAGGAAGTATATACCATTGAAGTATTTCCTGAAGCTAATTGTTTTTGTATACAGAAAATTAATAACCAATATTTTATTATAATTTTTTTTTTTTTTAAGGCTGGATTAAACAGTGGATATAAAACAGGTTATTATGAAATTCCGAATTCCTTAACTTCCAAAATCGTCAATATAGATTCCACAAGTAATATTGATTTCCCTGGACGCTGGGCATTCAGAGTGGACAAACCACACCCTGAAGATACAAAAGGGATTATAGGTAAGTGAAACAATATTAATTTTCAGAGTATGTTGAATGTAAATTTGGTGTTGCACAGTTACTCCCGTTACAGTCCCGTCTTTACATCATGTCATTTTCAAATTAATTAATTTTTATGTAACTAGAAAAATATTTTCTGAAGATTACTTTTGGCTGGTGTTTTGTATTTAGGCAATTCTACTTATTATTCATAACATGTGAAGGTTTTTCTTTTTCTTCTTTATTACCAAAATGCTCTTAAATTACATTTAAGCTCACAAAAGAAAACAAGAAAACTGGAGGCACTGAGGACTTTCTTGGTACTGTATGAACATAATGAGACAATATTGTAAAAAATGTACAAAAGTTTATTATATACACATAATAAAAGAGCGCCCCCTAGGGGGTAGCACAACAAACAATACAATTGTGTCAGAAAACAACCCGCTAGATAGTGGGTCACAACTCTTTACCATACAGCACTTGCTCTTATGGATTGGGTATCCACTGTGGTATCTCCCCTAATTCCCGGGGGCCCTCAGAAAAGAACCAGTCATAGTTACATTGTAGTAGAGGTTGAACAAACACAACAGTCCATCCAGTTCAACCTGTACAGGTGTGTGTGTGTGTGTGTGTGTCAGTGGCGTGATCATTTCCCATAACCCTGAATGTTGTGATCTGTGAGATGCACGTCCAAGAGTCTTTTAAAAGTAGCCATACTCTCCGTGGCTACCACCAATTGTGGAAGAGAGTTCCACATTCTCACCGCCCTTACAGTGAAGAACCCCTTACGCAGCTTAAAGCGGAGTTCCGCTCCCCCCTCCAAAAATTTAAAGTCAGCAGCTACACATCCTGTAGCTGCTGACTTTTAATATTAGGATGGCTTCAGACAAGAAAGAATGACCGCACTTCTGATGGATTTTCAAGGAAAGGAGTATCTTTATTCCACATCAACCAAATGGCAGGTACAGGTACACACTGTGATTGCAGGACAATTAGGTGGACGCGTTTCACGACTGGATATGTCGCTTATTCATCATGGGTGATGAATAAGCGACATATCCAGTCGTGAAACGCGTCCACCTAATTGTCCTGCAATCACAGTGTGTACCTGTACCTGCCATTTGGTTGATGTGGAATAAAGATACTCCTTTCCTTGAAAATCCATCAGAAGTGCGGTCATTCTTTCTTGTCTGAAGCCATCCTGGATTGCGGATCCGACCGGCACCTGATCCTAGCCTCACCTGGAGCGGTCTACCCTGTTTGGATTTTGTTTTTTTAATATTAGGACACTTACTGTACCTGTCCTGGAGTCCAGCGATGTCGGCACCGCAGACGATCTTTCCATTGGCTGTCGCCGCCATTTCCGGTAAGGGAACCCAGCAGTGAAGCTTTGCGGCTTCACGGGCGGGTCCCTACTGCGCAGCTGCGCATTTCTATTGGCTCGGCGAAGGGGCTCGGAGGAGGGGCCAAACTTCCGATGGACGGCGCCGTATCCCGGAAGTGGTGAAGGGTACCTGTCAAAAACAGGTACCCGTTCCCCCCTCTGCCCTGAAAGCTGCCAAATGTGGCACCGGAGGGAGGGAGGAAGCAAATGAGCGGAAGTTCCACTTTTGGGTGAAAAAAGTAAGTAAAAGTAAGTAAAAATGTTTTTCCTATACATTTTATTGTCACACAGCAGGTAATAACTAACAGGTAAGTACAATATCTCCTACTGTATATGTAAAGTGAATCTGTTTTATTTTTGTGTTTGCATGTAATGTTTTAAATGAATATTTTCAGTTCTAAGCAATGTAGCTCAAAGAACCGTTTTAAATCAAAGCTTCAAGTTCAAAACCTACAAGATTGCACCATATTGTCTTGAACGTCCTTTGTTTGGATCCACCGTCAAACTCTTTGGAGGTAAGTGTACAGGACTTAGTTAGGTACTAAGTAGTCAGGTTGAAAAAAGACACATGTCCAAAAAGTTAAATTGATATTAACCACTTCTGGACCGGAAGATTTGCCCCCTTAATAAACAGGCCACTGCGTTACTTAAACGGACAATTACGCGCTCATGCAACGCTGTACCCAAATTGATGTCCTTTTTTTTTCCAATAAACAGAACTTTCTTTTGGTGGTATTTGATCACCTGTGGGATTTTTATTTTTTGCGCTATAAACAAAAAAAAGAGCGACAATTCTGAAAAAAAAAAACAATATTTTTCACATTCTGCTATATAACATTCCCAATTTAAAATAAAAACCATGTTTTTTTATCATTTTAGGCCAATTTGTATTCTGCTACATATTTCTGGTAAAAAAAAATCCCTAAAAGCGTATTTTGATTGGTTTGCGCAAAAGTTATTGCGTCTACAAACTATGGGAAAGAATTATGTCATTTTTATTTCTTTTTTTACTAGTAATGGCGATTTTTAGCAGGACTGCGACAGTGCAGTGGACAGATCGGACCCTTAACTGACACTTTTGACACTTTTGGGGGGACCAGTGACATTACTACATTAATCAGTGTTAAAAATATGCACTGTTACTGTAATAATGACACTGGCAGGGAAGGGGTTAACCTAGGGGTATTTAAAAGGTTAAATGTGAGCATAGGCCGTGTTTTCTAACTGTGAGGAGGATGGACTTGCGAAATCAACACAGAGACCTAAATAGGAGGATCACAAGAGCCCTGTGTGGATAGCTGAGAAAACAACGGTCTGCTGTGTTTACAACAGCAGACCGCCGTTCTCTCTTCACAGGGAGCGATCGCAGGTGCCGGCGGCAGTCACGGCTGCCAGCCCCCATGGATCAGCTTCCCAGCTGGCGAGTGGGAACACGCCCCCAGGATCGCTCCCGAACTTGCTGACCTGCCACCGTATAACTGTGGCGGATGATTGGCAAGTGGTTACAGGAATAATCATATTCATGTTACCTTACCTTACCCGCTCTGTGCAGTTGTTTTTTTCGATCCTCCTCTTTTCGGGTCTCCTGCTGGTGCTCCTGGCCCCTCCCCCTTGCCGAGTGCCCCAACAGCAAGCCGCTTGCTATTGGAGCACTTGTGCAGAGGAGGACTGGGCCAGGGGGCAGGGGGGGCAATTGCACCCCGGGCCGCTCTGATGCCCCGTAAAAAAAGGCTGCACCGCTTCTGCCACAGACATGCCTAAAGGAATCTTGGTGAAGAGAAGTAAAAAATCCTCACTGATGACTTACTGAGTACGGGATGAAGACAAGGACAGAGTGCACCCCCCCCCCCCCCAGCATGGATGGTGTAAACTGTGTCTGAGCAGAAGCCGGTTCTATGCCCCACTGGAGACTCTCCTTCCCCATGCAGCTCTGACCGAGCTGTCCCAGCTCCCCCCAACTGCCCTCTGCTGGCCAGGTCGGGAGCCCAGGCTCTGCCAGTGAGTAGAGAGTACCTGGAGCGGAGCTTCAGCCTGTAATGGGGGTCAGGAGGAGGATGGAAACAGGGAGAGTGGGAGGGGGCCGAGTCACTGCACCATAAGCCTCTGGTTTCTACTTGCCCCCCGGGCCGAATGTTGCCAGTCAGCCCCTGCACTTGTGCGTGCTGGTTCTTGAGCCACCTCTGTGCATTCATAAGACACACAGAGTGCAGCTTGTCCAGAATATTGCTTCATGAGAAGGAGAGGTTTTGTTGGTATGTCTGGACTTTTACAAAAAATAATTCTTTACCCCTTTAAACAATGCTTTTATTTTCAAGATTCCCCTATGCAACACACAATCCCATTTGGAAAAGCAAGGCAAAGGCCGGATTGAGTCACTACAAAGCTTAAAACCAGCTTGGTAAGTATTGGAGAGGTCTTCAAAAATAACCCTTTGGTAATTGATCTACAAAGGCGCTCAAAGTTTTATGTCTTAAGAATGAGTTAGGGTTGTCTGCTTTATTGAACATCAAATGTCTACTTTTCACCAAAAAAAAACTTTAAGTTGACGCTTTTTCATGCTGTCTGTTGCTTAAATAATTTTTTTCCAGCAAGAACTCATCTATGTGGTCTTTTATTAACCACTTAAGCCCCAGAAGATTTTACCCCCTTCCTGACCAGGGCCTTTTGCGATTCGGGACTGCGTGACTTTAACAGACAATTGTGCGGTCGTGTGATGCTGTACCTAAACTAATTTGACGTCCTTTGTTTCCCACAAACAGAGCTTTCTTTTGGTGGTATTTGATCACCTGTGCGGTTTTTTGATCATGCGCTATAAACAAAAAAAGAGAGACAATTTTGCAAAAATAACAATATTTTTCACATTTTTTATATGAAATTCCCCCCAAAAAAATGTAAAAATCTAAGTTTTTTAAAATTTTCAGCCAATTTGTCTTATGCTACATATGTTTGGTAAAAAAAAATCGCAAAACGCGTATTTTGATTGGTTTGTGCAAAAGTTATCTCGTTTACTAACAATGGGAAAGATTTTTGTCATTTTTGTTGTTTTTTTTTTTTTAACGCGTAATGGCAGCGATCTGCGATTTGTTTTTGCGGTTCTGCGACATTGCGGCGGACAGATCGGACCATTGAGTGACATTTTTGACACTTTTGGGGGTACCAGTGACATTACTACAGTAATCAGTGCTATACATATGCACTGTTACTGTAAAATGACACTGGCAGTGAAGGGGTTAACTTTTTTTGAGAGGGAGGGGTTATGTGTGTCCCTAGGGGCGTGATTCTAACTGTGATTGGCTGTGGCTTGAGGTGTAGGAACAGTGATCAACGGTCCTACATAGTAGAACCGTATGATCAGTGTTTCTACACAGGGGAGAATGACAGGTGGCTTGTTTACATTAGCCGCCTGCCTTTCTCCCTCTGCACCGGACGATCGCGAGTGACCGGCGGACATCGGGTCCACCGGTCACATGCGCGGGGGGGTCCGTGACCGCACAGGAGCGGGAGTGCGCCTCCGGGGGCGCGTGCTCGCTCCCTAGACCCTCACAGGCTAGAGACGTAGTACTACGTCACTTTGCCTGTGAGGGGCTGACCGCCGCAGTAAATAGTCGTGCGGCGGTCGGCAAGCGGTTAAACTCTCCAGTATCTTCCAGACTATAGATATAGTTTCTCTTTTGATTATACTTTCAAAGACAATATTTGCAGTATAAAGATACCTCTATAAAAGTCCAAAACAAAATATTAATTGTTAGTTCTTATCTCCAAGGAAATTGTTTTTAAAGATCTATGCAGGCTGTGCAAGCTGTGCTCAATCCACAAAGTTATACATGACAATGCACTATACAAACAGACATTGGTAACACGATAGGGAAATGAAAACATTACTGATTATTTTTCCATTCTTTAAATAGTTATCGTGCAAAACCATATTCAAGCTCTTACATTTACACATCGACTACACGGCATTTACACCACTAGAAGAGCACTGCAGAGGGACACGTCACCCAACCATGTCATATCTTGTCATAATACTTGGAATGGACCAATGAGAGAAGTGAAAAAGGGATAAAGAAAAACAGGAGTAGCAATGTACCTAAATGTATATAAGAGAGGCTGCTGAGACAGCTGTAGTGCAGTTATCTTCAAAAGTACAGGACATGAAGCTCAGGTAAGATCTTCAAATTCCTAAAGAAGACAATGGGTAGCAAAGGAACAGCTTATTCTTGTTTTTATTTTTTATTTATGTATTTATTTATTTATTTTTAATGTTTTGGAGAAAAACATTAACGTTGGAATGAAACTTTAGAAATAATGATTTCTGGATGACATTTGTTAAAGCATCTTCTGAATTTTTAAATTATGTGTTTGCTTTTGTTAATTGCTCCATAATGGTGTATTTGTGCCTAAAATTCAACTCCAGCCATTGGATAGCAAGGGGAAGGGGTAGTACCCCTCTTGGGTGGGTTGCTGTTGTCTGTGTGCGCATTTTGAAGATTTTTCCTTAGTTCCTGACTTTTGCAGAGGTTTTCAGATCTAAAGTTTAGAATTTAAAGGAGGGTTGGGACTTTGAGTGACAGAAATGGCCAGGCTGACAGGAAACAGTTTAGCACATTTATTTGTACATACAGATAAGGAACCATAACATGGAAAATGTTGAATAAACAGAGTAATAAGTGCCGGTTCACACTGATCCGACTTGTCAGGCGACTTGGTCGCCTGACAAGTAGCGGTCCATGCTGTGCAATGGAACCGTTCTAATCAGAGCGACTCAAGTCGCTCCGACTTAGAAAAAGGTTCCTGCACCTTTTTTTGCAAAGTCGGAGCGACTTGCATGGACTTCCGTTATGAGAAGTCGTTGCAAGCCGCGCCCAAGTCGCGGTGCATGGGCGACTTCAATAGTCGCCCGAAGCCGGGGCGAATTCGAGTCGGATCAGTGTGAACCGACTGTAAAAGAGCTGGTAAGTGATCCCCAGATCCAGTGTTCAAAAAAACCAACATGGCAATTTTCCAAGTGAAGTAAAGTAGTTTGATATAATCACAGCATCAATGGACTCAAAATTCCAACAGTAATATAGTATTTGTATATAATCACAACATCAATTGACTCAATGCGTTTTTCGTGGACCGAATATTCCACTCCATCAGGAGTCTGATCCATATCTATAAAATATATATATGTATATGTAAGGAAATAGCAACAGAGATAATAAATGAAGACTGGACAGGGGAGGGAGGAGGATCTAAAGTTTAAACTTTCTGTCAATTTAAAATATAATTGAACTCAATTGAAGTTGGTCCTGAGACCCGTTTCCCGATTGGCTGAAAGGAGAGGTAATGCTATTGGCCGAAGAGGAGGAGGGAGGAGACACAGGGGAAACTCACGGAGGAGACTGAGGGGGAAGCCGCAGCCGCCTGTCCAGGGTGAGTGAGCCAGTGTCCGGGGGGGTTAGGTGTATGGGCTGCAGCTGGTGGGGTCCGGGGGCTATGGTGTGGTCCGTCTGCCACCAGCCGCCACTGCTTGTAATCAATTTACTTAACCACTTGCTGACCAGCTGCCATACATATACGGTGGCTCTGTTCGCAAAACGACGTACCTGTACGTCACTTCGCGGGACCGCTAGCGGGGGCGCGCCCCTTCGCTACGGGGGAAGCCAATTTGCGTGCCCGGCGGCTGCGATTACCGCCGGGCGCCCGTGATCACTCCCCATGGAGACAGAACGGTGGTCTGCCGTTGTAAACACAGCAGACCACTGTTCTGTCAGTTATGAACACAAGGATCCTGTGTTCTCCTTATTTAGAAGCAATGAGCCTGAGGTAGATAAAAGGGATTGTAGATACCAACATCCGAAAAAATGTATACTGAAAACGGGGACGATATGGGGAAAGGAGATTGTTGTCTCCAAAACAGTCTCCGGGGGGGGGGGGGGGGGGGCAATGAGAATAGGGGTACCTTGATTCAACAATGATCACATATGATTAAAATATGATTAAAAATATACAAATTTTTTAGGTACAACATATTACAATTTAAAATTTGGACCAATTGTCCAACAACAATTCATTGACATCAATATGAATGAATACTTATTCATCAAAACAATATGCCGAAATTGAACGTAGGCGTATATTCCTCAACATGTTTCGTGGTGAGCATCCGCTTCTTCAGGAGGAAGGAAAACAATGTATACACGCTCTAGGGATAATAACAGCATATAAATAAGTAGACATATAACTATAATAAAGTGCAAACAATACAGCAAGGTCTTATAAAAGTCCCCCATGTCCACCGGTGAGAGATTTTGTTTTGGCTGAACTGCTGTGGTGCCCGGTGACTTACATTGTTACCAGGTGAGCCCAGACTTTCTCCATGAATTAATATTTTATAAGACTTGTTGAATTGTTGTTGGACGATTGGTCCAAATTTTTAATTGTAATATGTTGTACCTAATAAATTTGTATATTTTTAATCATACGTGATCATTGTTGAATCAAGGTACGGATAAAGTCCGACTTTCCCCTATTCCCCTTGCCCCCCTCCCTGGAGACTCTTTTGGAGACAACAGTCTCTTTTCCTCATATCTTCCCCCTTTTTGGTATTTCTCTTATTTAGGAACACAGGTCCCTGTGTTCATGCAGCAAGCTCACCCCCCCCCCCCCCCACAGTAAGAAAGCACCCCCTAGGGACACATTTAACCCTTTGATCGCCCCTGGTGTTAACCCCTTCCCATGCCAGTGTCATTAGTACAGTAGCTGTGCATATTTTTAGCATTGATTACTGTAGCAATGTCACTGGTCCCCCCAAAAGTTTCAAAAGTGTCAGTTGGGTGTTCAACCTGTCTGCCGCAATGTTGCAGTGCAGCTAAAAATCGCTGATTGCCGCCGTTACTAGTAAAAATAAATAAATAAATAAATTAAAAAAAAATATATATATATATATATATATATAGATATATTCTCTATATATACTGTATATAATAAGTATACTCCTTGTGAGAACACCTGATTGGCTCCTACTTCTGCCCCACTTTCTATCCCAGTCCAGGTATTGCAAGAGGCTGATAAATTGAGGATACTTGTACTTGTTGACTTTAAACACGCATGTATTTTTTTAGATACTTAACTGCAATGACTGGTATTTCATATTGGCTTGGAGTTCAGCTTTAAAGACTCATAAATCATTAAACCCGGAAGACCAAAGACATTTAGCAGCAGAAAATAATTTTTTTTTGCGGGGGACAGCCACTGAGAGAAGGTAATTATTGCAGCCAAAGCTTTTTTTTATTTAATATTATTATTATTGTTATTCAGGATTTAGCTCCAACAGTTTGCACAGTCATTTACAGAATTGAGGGAGACGGTACAGTTACAATACAATTCAATACAAGAGGGATCAGAGAGCCTTGCCTTCAGATATGTCCTGGGGCACAATTTAAAAAGAAAATGACCCAAGTTGGGTTTTAAATGTCAGCTGATCTTTTTTTATTTATTTTTAAGTTTTTATTTTTGCTTTGCAGGAAAGCCGGTCATTGTGCTATAACCTAATGTGGGCCTCTTTTGGATGGGTGAAGAACATCTGGGGCTTATGTCCAACTATGAACAATGGAAGAACCCAATATTTTGCTAAGGGCTTCTACACTATTATCCTTCTGCTTGTGCTAGGTAAGTACAAATGTATCCGGCAATACCTCTGATGATGTCACTTCTCTCGACTGATCTATTTTTCATCCATCCATATTTGTTGCTGGTTTGGGAATTTTTTTTCCCCCTCCTTTCCAACAGGAAGTGGAATCGCTCCAGAATGGGGTAAAAGGAAGTTGTCAATAGAACAATAGGGTATCACACTTCACTTGGATGCAGGCAGGATTACGTCCCTCACAAATCTGAAGGATTAAATCCCGAGCATACTGCAAAAGTGATATATACAGGTGTCCTCTGCCGCCATGGCGGGCCTCTTGTGTGGCTCCTTGCAGCCCAGTGCGTGTCCAGGTCTGCCTTTATATGACTACGACAACCCCTTTTACCCCTGGGGGAAGTTCCTGAAATTATAAGTATGCTCTTTGGTCAATAGATAGTCAATATTACTTAGACATCACATGCCCCTTGAAGAAGACCTTACTATACAGGTCGAAACGTGTCGGGGTTCCTCCATTATGTGTGATGATCTGGAATTATGACTTATCACAGTCTGTATGACTATTTAAGTTACGTTCCTTGTTCTTAATGGATTTTGTCTAATTTTTCAATAAAGATTTAACCAATTTTTTACATATTCACTGTCCTATTTATTTGCTGCCAGAAAAACCCTGGGCGCCCTTTTTGTCCTTTTTCCTTCCAGTTATATTGGGGTGCGCAGCCTCTCCACTTAACGTGTTGTCTCCTTCTAGTTATCAATAAACAGGTGTCAAAATTGAATGATTTCCTCCTAGCTCCTGTTCTAGTATCAAGTATAACATTTTGGCTTTCCCATTATTTTTGTCCCAGTGTCCCAGCAAATGGTCACCAAGACCAGAGTCGGACACAGAGAGCAAGACAAACCCAATAGAGATTCTAACCCACAAGTAAAAGTTCCCTTTAAGTAGAACTAAGGGCAAAACTTTTTTATTTTCATTTTGGGTAGAAAAAGGGGGGGGGGGGGTTGATACCCCATGTCATTTTTTTTTTTGCAGCTGTGCCCCATTAGGGAGATCACTCCAAAATGAGGGAGTTCCTGATTTTTTACCAGAACTGTAACGCTGAGCCCTCCGGTCCCTGCTCCTGGACCGGAGCGCTTGCGGCATTCATCCCAGATCCACTCACCTGTGCCCGCTCCAGCTCTCTCCTCCGCTCCCCGCTCACGTGGTTCCGGGCGCGCACGTCCCTGCACCATAGGGCGCGCGCGCGCCGGCTGTTTGAAATTTAAAGGGCCAGTGCACCAGTAATTGGTGCCTGGTCCAAACCTCCCTTCCTGTTTCCTGTTTCATATATAAGTGACCTGCCCCTTCCTGCCCTTGCCGGATTTTTGCTGCCTTAGTGCCCTAGTGAAAGCGTTATTTGTGGAATCCTTTGCCTGTTGCCGAACCCTTTGCTAACGATTATCGCCTCTGAACCTGTGCTGCCTGCCCTGACCTTTGCTACGTCTGACTACGCCTCTGCCTGTCCCTTTTGCACTACGCCTATCTCAGCAGTCAGTGAGGTTGAGCCGCTACCGGAGGACACGACCTGGTAGTTACCGCCGCAGCAAGACCATCCCGCCTTGAGGCGGGCTCTGGTCAAAACCAGTAACTACTTAGAACCGATCCTCCGGTACGGTCCACGCCATTCCCTCACCGACACAGCGGATCCACTTCCTGCACCGCTCCTGCTACCAGTCCGGATCCTTACAAGAACTAGTGTCCACACTGGAAGATTTGCTCTCTATTCCTTTTCTGGTGGCAACCCAAAATTTTGGATTATCTAGACTTTGAGTGAAAAAGGTAAACAGGAAAAACAGAGAGGGTAAATCTCCCTAATGGGGGCAGAGACACCTAACATGGGTTCTAATCCCTCCCCACTCTATCCAAAACATAAAAAATTTTTGTTTTATACTTTAACCACTTGCCGACCTTCCTATAGCAGATTTACTGCCGCCACGCCGCTTCTGCTGTGATTAGTCGCAGCAGAAGCCAATCAGCAGGTGCCGGCCAAAGGATGTCCACCGCCACCCGCTGATCGTCAAGGAGGGAAACAGAATATGTAAACAATACAGAGCTCTGTTCTGTCAGTGGGGATGTGGCGGTTTTTGTTTCCTGCAAAGCAGGGAATAAAATCCAGCACATCCCTTTAATAAAAACATCTCACATAGTACACAAAAACACTGGTTAGGCACACATTTAACACTTTGATCGCCCGAGACCTTTAACCTTTTTCCAGCCATTGTCATCAGTACAGTGACAGTGAATATTCTTAGCACTGATCACTGTGTTAGTGTCACTGGTTCCCATAAAGTGTCAGTTAGTGTCAGACTGTGCGCCGCAATATTGCAGTCCTGCTATAAGTCTTTGACCGTGCCCATTACTAATATACAAATAAATGAAGAAAAATTCCAGTATACATGCTATAGATTGTAGATGCTATACCTTTTGCACAAACCAATCAATATAGGCTTATTGGGAATTTTTTTTTACCAAAAACATGTAGCAGAAAGCATATTGGCCTCAATTTATGAAGAAATTAGATTTTTTTTTTTTTTTTTTTTTTTAATGTTATTGGCTATGTTTTATAGCAGAAAGTATTTGGGTTTTTTTTTTTGCAAAATTGTGCAAAAATTAAAAAACATTGCGGTGATCAAATTTTACCAAAAGAAAGCCCTATCTGTGGGGAAAAAAAGAGTATAAATTTCATGTATGTACAGTGTTGCATGACCATGTGATTGTCAGTTAAAGTAACACAGTGCCGTATAGCAAAAAATGGTCTGGTCATGGAGGTGGGGAAAATCTTCCGGAAGTCAAATAGCTAGGTATGAAGTGGATCGCTCCTTTGTCTAACTGTAGATGCCAAGATGGAGCTTGTCCTTACCCCAAGCTATCAACATAGTCGAAGAAAAACAGCTGGCAGCACACCATAAGGTCCAATACTGGTAAAACTGTATTATTCCAGTACATGAGTGCCATCTTAAGAGCATTGAAGGGCTTGGGCAAGGCAGTGCACTGGGGCCCCGCCTACACAATCACCCATGAGAATAAAAATGCAAATTATCGATAAGGCGATATTTATTGGTACAGCAGTGCCAAGCTAATGACAGCTTCCAAGTTCGGCAGCTGGGTCCGGTGAACACACACACGGACGGGAGTCAGACTCGACTGTCCTGTGTGTGCCTGTTCCCGTGGAGGTGGACAGGCATTCCTGCAGTTGTGGGCTCCCCCTCCACGGCCCAAGTGGCCTGACAGCAGGGCAGGGCCGACAGGTGCTTGTCATCTGCTAAGTTTGGCGGCGGGATGCACATGGGAATCAGGACTAATGCTTGACTGGGGCTGGGGCTGGGTCGCTGGCCAGGCAAGTGGGGCCCCCCGGGCAACTGCCCAGCGTGCACATTTGGTAAGATGGCCGTGCAGTACAATTGTCAAAAAGCCCCTTCTGGAATCTCTTCCACTAACGCATTTCACCCCCTACTGGGCTTAACCATAGAGAATGATTATGGTGTTTTGGCTAAGTTTTTTCTCTCGAGATGCCCCAGGGACACCTTTTCCGAAAGCAACCAACTAAAAGGGGACTTTGAAAACATATTCGTTGTTTGTATTAATTTTTACCCACTTCCTATCTAGCCATAGTACATAAATGGCCAGACTAGAGCAGCACCGATGTGTGTTGATGTACCTGTAGATCCCTCCACATCAGAGGCTTGTGCACAGCTCACAGAGTGCGAACCGCTGAGCCCGATGATTGATCCTCAGGACAGTAGATCACATTACTGGGTACAGGACCATTTAAGTTGTTTTTGTACCATGTGATAGCTGTGTCCAATCATAGAGATCACATTGTAAACAAAGAAACTAAAAGTAAAGATCAGTTCTCTCTCACAATGATCTCCTGTGTGAGGAGAGAGAACCGTTACTGCATTCAATGAGTGTAATCATCCTATCACACACACTGTTAGGATAATACCTGTAATGAGTGGAGGCCAATGGCTGACAATGTCAGGCAAGCCCAGTTCTCAGGTCTGCGAGAGATAGGAAAATCGGAATTACTAGACCAATAACCTGTGTTGGGGTCACAAGCCAAGTTCGGTGCAGGAGAGAGTTTCGTAGTCGGGGTCACAAGCCAAGGTCGATGCAGGAGGAGAGTTTCGGAGTCAGGGGTCACAAGCCAAATTCATTTTACAAACAGCTATAGAAGTAGCTCAAGTAGAATTCAGGATTAGACCACAATAATCTGGCGACAGGAAGGGCAGAGGCAAGGCTTATATAGGAAGTTCATGGAAGGGAAAAGGAGTTCAAGGTTTAATAGCAATCAAAACATGAGGCAGGGTTGGCCAATAGATCAGGCAGGTTTGTCCAAAAGATCAGGCAGGGAGCTGTCCAGCCTCCCAGATAGCTCAGCGAGAAGAATCAATGCCAGACACAGAAGAGGTCCCAGGTTAGAGCACAGGTCCTGACACACACAATGTAAACACACCAAAGACCCCTGCCAATACCCAGTGGTGCCAGTAACACTGCCATACCCCATAAGAGCACCCTGATCACAGCCATACCAGCATTCTGATCAACCCCATACCAGCATCCTAATCACCACCATACATCATACCAGCATCATGATCACTGCCATACACCATAAAAGCATCCAGATTACCAGCATCATGATCATTGCCATACCAGCATCCTTATCACTTCTGTATCTCCACCAGCATCCTGATCACCACCATAGCAGTGCCTTGATCACTGCCATATAGAATACCAGCATCTTAATCAACACCATACCCAATAATAGCTTCCTGATCACCACCACCATATGCCATGCCAGTGTCCTGATCACCCCAATACCAGCATCCAGATCACCACCATATGCTATACTAGTGTCCTAATCACTGCCATACATTATACCAGTGCCCTGGTCCCTGCCATACACAATACCAGCACCCTGATCACCACCATATGCTATCCTAGCGTCCTGATCACCACCATACCCAATACCATCATACTGATCACCACCATATGCCATACCAGTGTCCTGATCCCTCCCATACTAGTGTCCTAATCATTGCCATTCCAGCATCCTGATCACTGCCATACCCCATACCAGCGTTCTGATCACTGCCATACTATTTTCCTGATCATTGCCATACCAGAATCCTGATCACTGCCATACCCCATACCAGCGTCCTGATCACAGCCATACCCCATACCAGGATATTGACCGCCACCATACCCGATACCAGTGTCCTGATCACCACCATACCCCTTACCAGCATTCTGATCATGGCCATACCAGTGTTCTGATCACTGCCATACTAATTTCCTGATCTTTGCCATACCAATGTCCTGATCACCACCATACTAGTTCCAATGTCAGCAGGGCCAGTGTCCCCAATTGTTTCTTTTGTCCTTGTGCTCTATGGCCTCCAAAAATTTGATAGGTAGTCAGGAAGTTAGATGTGTCATTTATGCCCCTAGAATTCCAAAGGTGTTCCTTGGATTTTGGACCCCTCTGTGTGCCTAGGCTGTTAGAAATTATCATATATGTAGTATCCCCATATTTTGGAGAAGTAGCAGAATGTGTTTTGGGGTGTAATTCTAAGCATCTCTATGCTGTTTGTTACAAATATCTTATTACTTGACAACTTTTTGTAAAAAAAAAAAAATACTAATTTTCTTTCTGCATTTTCCAAAAGCATGCAGCAAAAAAATGGCATTTTCAAAAGCCTCACTATGCCTTTCAGAAAATACCTTGAAGTGTTTTTTATTTTTTCAAAATGGGGTGATTTATGGGTGTTTCCATTGTCCTGATGCTCCAAGGTCTCTAAAAATGTGATAGGTAGTCAGGAAATTCGATGCTTAATTTATGTTCCTTGAAAGCCCAAAGGTGCTTCTTTAATTTTGGGCCCCTCTATACATCTAGATTGTAAAAACATCTCATACATGTGGTATTCCCATACTCAGGAGGCAAAGCAGAATATGTTTTGGGATTTAACTATAAGAATGCTACGTGTGAGAAATAACTTTAAAAAAAGAACAAAAGGTTAAAATGACAATATAAAATTTTTTAATTTTCCAAAAAATTAAAATTTTCAAAAAGGGGTCATTTAGGGGATATTTTAACTGTCCTGGCATTTTAGGGCCTTAAATTAGATGTGGCAGTCAGTACATCATAATCGATCAAATTTTAAATTTATATCATAGTTTTTAGGCTCTATAACTTTCACACAGACTAAATAATATACACGGATTTGGGTTATTTTTACCAAAGAAACGTAGCA
>NC_138779.1:211571507-211619007 GCF_965119305.1 Pelophylax lessonae | reverse complement strand
TGCTTTGCTTCTTTGATGTAAAAAGCCTGCTGCTTTTAGAACCTAATGCTCAAACTTGAATGTACACAATGACTCAGAGGAGCTGATTTACTAAAAGCGGAGAGTGTAAAAACTGGTACAGCTGGGCATGGTAGCCAATAAGCGTCTGACTTAAAGTGGTAGTGTACTCCGCTTTTTAACTTTTACCTACAGTTAAGCCTATAATAAGGCTTACCTGTAGGTAAAATTAATATCTCCTAAACCTGCACGGTTTAGGAAATATTCACCCTTCATGCAGCCACTGACACCAGCGGTGCATACACTCTGAAGGTCCGGCGTATCTTGCCAGACCTTCAGATCTCCTTGCCGGAAAGTGAATTCCCGCGTGTATGCCACTCACAGCGCCGGAGCCGCGGAACCCGGAAGAGACGCAGAGGGAACATGTCTGCTCCCTCAGCGGTGTCCGGGTGACAGTGGAGGGGGTTCGTTCTAAGGTAAGTATTTCATAATGTGCTAGTATGCAATTCATACTAGCACATTATGCCATTGTCCTGCAGGGTTTGTTTTTGTTTTTTGGGAGGGGGGATACAACTGCTTTAAACTTCTTTAGTTAAACTTTGACAAAAAAAAAAACACCTGGAAGCTAATTGGTTTCTATGCAGAGCTGCACCAGATTTTGCACTCTCCAGTTTTAGTAAATCACATCTAAAGTTTAACTCACACAAATAGAGCCCCAAAGCAAACTTGCTGTATTGTCTCCCATAGTTAGCCCATAGTGATCTGGGAATCCTTTGTTGTGTGGTAAATGTTTAATTGTAAATAATATATATTTACTAAAGGAGTAGACATTGTTCATCTCGGTGAACAAGGTGAAGCAGAAATTATTTTATATATTATATATATATACAGTATCTCACAAAAGTGAGTACACCCCTCATAAATATTTTATTCTATCTTTTAATGTGACAACACTGAAGAAATGACACTTTGCTACAATGTAAAGTAGTGAGTGTACAGCTTGTATAACAGTGTAAATTTGCTGTCCCCTCAAAATAACTCAACACACAGCCATTAATGTCTAAACTTCTGGCAACAAAAATTAATACATCCTTAAGTGACAATGTCCAAATTGGGCCCACTTAGCCATTTTCCCTCCCCGGTGTCATGTGACTCGTTAGTGTTACAAGGTCTCAGTTGTGAATGGGGAGCAGGTGTAGTAAATTTGGTGTTATCGCTCTCACTCTCTCATACTGGTCACTGGAAGTTCAACATTTCACCTCATGGCAAAGAACTCTCTGTGGATCTGAAAAAAAGAATTCTTGCTCTACATGGCCTAAATTATAAGAAGATTGCCAAGACCCAGAAACTGTGCTGCAGCACAGTGGCCATACAGCGGTTTACCAGGACAGGTTCCAAACAGAACAGGCCTTGCTATGGACGACCAAAGAAGTTGAGTGCACGTGCTCAGCGTCATATCCAGAGGTTGTCTTTGGGAAATAGATGTATGAGTCCTGCCAGCATTGCTGCAGAGGTTGATGGGGTGGGGCATCAGCCTGTCAGTGCTCAGACCATACGCCACACACTGCATCAAATTGGTCTTCATGGCTGTTGTCCCAGAAGGAAGCCTCTTCTAAAGATGATGCGCAAGAAAGCCCACAAACAGTTTGCTGGAGACAGGCAGACTAAGGACATGGATTACTGGAACCATGTCCTGTGGTCTGATGAGACCAAGATAAACTTATTTAGTTCAGATGGTGTCAAGCGTGTGTGGTGGCAACCAGGTGAGGAGTACAAAGACAAGTGTGTCTTGCCTACAGTCAAGCATGGTGGTGGGAGTGTCATTGTCTGGGGCTGCATGAGTGCTGCCGACACTGGGGAGCTACAGTTCATTGAGGGAGCCATGAATGCCAACATGTACTGTGACAAACTGAAGCAGAGCATGATCCCCTACCTTTGGAGACTGAGCTGCAGGACAGTATTCCAAAATAATGACCCCAAACACACCTCCAAGAAGACCACTGCCTTGCTAAAGAAGCTGAGGGTAAAGGTGATGGACTGGCCAAGCATGTCTCCAGACCTAAGCCCTGTTAAGCATCTGTGGGGCATCTTCAAACAGAAGATGGAGGAGCGCAAGGTCTCTAACATCCACCAGCTCTGTGATGTCATCATGGAGTAGTGGAAGAGAACTCCAGTGGCAACCTGTGAAGCTCTGGTGAACTCCATGCCCAAGAGGGTTAAGGTAGTGCTGGAAAATAATGGTGGCCACACACAATATTGGCACTTCGGGCCCAATTCGGACATTTCCATTTTGTTCCATTTCAATTTTGTTGCCAGAGGTTTAGACATTAATGGCTGTGTGTTGAGTTATTTTGAGGGGACAGCAAATTTACACTGTTATACAAGCTGTACACTCACTACTTTACATTGTAGCAAGGTGTCATTGATGAGTTCTGTGACACGTCAAATGGTTTGTATTAACCCCCCCTTAACCTCCACAGCATCAGAGGATTACCAGTTCAGGTGTGGGGGTGGGGGAGAGAACAGCGGCCTCCAGCGCAAGAGGCAATTCTTATTCAATGTAAGCACTGTCCCTTGTACAAATTAACAAAAAAAAAAACTTTAACATAAAATGAAACTAAAATTGACCTAAAGTAGTTTGTTTCCATTCAAAGGACCAATAGGGAGGCCTAGAAGCTGGATTCAAGTTTGATTTTTACATGAAAGGTTGAGCTCTGCCTGCAACTTCAACTGTCTGTGCTGATACTGGTTGTTTTGATAAAGTAAGGATGGAGTTTTTCCCTGATTTTGAGAAGGAATTAGCAGTTGCCCTACTGAAGCTTTTGCTTTCACTATACTTTTAGGCTGCTTTTTACATTTTAAATGTTTGATTTTATGGAATTAAGTCCTATTTTAGTTGTTTCATGAAGGTATTTAATCTGTTTTTAGGTCAATAACAATGGTTTGCTATCATTTAGCACTCCCATCGGGAATCCCACACCCCAAAAGCTCCCAGTAGTTGATAGCAACCCCTTTGTGGCTGTGTTCTGGGCAGATGTGAACAATGCCGTAGCGGGTGACATATATTACCGACAAAGCAGTGACACCAACCTCCTAACCCGCGCAACGAGTGATATCCGCTCTTACTTCAGTCTTCCCACATTTTCAGCGACATGGGCATTTGTGGCCACATGGAGTAATGTGGCGTATTATCTATCAACATCTTCCATGGTAAATATATTTAAAGCATGCTGAATAATTCAACAAGTGCAGCATTCCACCATAAGAAAGAAATGCAAA
The DNA here is from genome assembly GCF_965119305.1 of Pelophylax lessonae. NCBI lineage: Eukaryota > Metazoa > Chordata > Amphibia > Anura > Ranidae > Pelophylax > Pelophylax lessonae. Next base: position 211,615,731 of record NC_138779.1, on the reverse strand, counting down.
TTTCCTTTGGACTGTAGATATTTACCCTCTCTGCCCAAAACCGGAATTTATGTCATTGGTGACCCGGAACTGGAAGTGACAACATTTTTTACACATTACATCCAGTCATAACCACATTGATGACACCATCATGGAGATGTGATGCAATCAAATTATTCAACCTAAATTGACACATAAAAAGGTAACTTCCAGACCGGAAGGCTGGAAGTGGTATTCTGAACCAGGATATTGGATGTTTTTTTGTAGATTCCCATGTATATAAGTGTGATGGCACAGGCGGCTCACTACCGACTGAGGAAGCCCTTTTGGGGGCGTAACGTGGAAAGGTGTGAAACCTGCCAATGTTGCCATCACGTTGTATGTAAGGGAAATAGCGGTGAGCTGAAGTATCTTTAACAGCTTCTATACTGGGCCAATTCTTGCATTCCTCTCTTACATGAAAATATCATCATTGTTTTCTAGAAAATTACTCAGAACCCCCAAACATTGTATATATATATATATATATATTTTAGGTGATACCCTAGCCTAGGGAATAAAATGGCAGTCATTGCAATTATCTATGTCATGTGGTATTTGTGCACCAATTTTTAATCATAATTTTTTTGAAACAAAGAACGTTCATGAATTGCCAAAACAGTAAAGTTAGCCCAATTTTTTTGTATAACGTGAAAGATGATACGCCGAGTAAAGAGATACCCAACATGTCACGCTTTAAAATTGCGCACACTCCTGGAATGGTGCCAAACTTCAGTACTTAAAAATCTCCATAGGCTATGCTTTAAACATTTTTAAATTGGAATGGTACAGGATAATAGGGTTTTTAACCACTTAACCCCCGTAGGATTTGGCTGCTCAAAGACCAGGCCCTATTTTGCGATTCGGCACTGCGTGTTTTTTAACGGACAATTGTGCAGCCGTGCGACACTGTACCCAAATGAAATTGACGTTCTTTCTTTCCCACAAACAGAGCTTTCTTTTGGTGGTATTTGATCACCTGTGCGATTTTTACTTTTTGCGCTATAAACAAAAAAATAGCGCCAATTTTGAAAAAATAACAATATTTTTAACATTTTTTATATGAAATTCTCAAAAAAAAGTAAAAATCAAAATTTTTTAACATTTTAGGACAATTTGTTTTCTGCTACATATTTTTGGTAAATAATAATTTTGGCAATAAGCGTATTTTGATTGGTTTGTGCAAAAGTTATTGCGTTTTCTAACTACGGGAAAGATTTATGTCATTTTTATTGTTTTTTTTTTAACTAGTAATGGCGGCAATCTGCGTTTTTTTTTGCGGGACTGCGACATTGCGGCGGACAGATTGGACCCTTGACTGACATTTTTGACATTTTTGGGGGTACCAGTGACATTACTACAGTAATCAGTGCTATACATATGCACTGTTACTGTAAAAATGACACTGGCAGTGTAGGGGTTAACTTTATTGGTGATCAAGGGGTTAAGTGTGTCCCTAGGGGCATGCTTCTAACTGTCAAGGGGTGTGGCTTGTTAGATCATAACAGAGACATACGATCCTAGATAGCAGGATCGCATAGCCTCTGTCATGATCTAAGGGAGAATGACAGACGGTTGTGTTTACATCAGCCGTCTGCCTTTCTCCCTCTCCTGCAGGAGATCGCGAGTGACCGGCGGACATCGGGGATGTCAGAGAACGAGCTGGGGCGGGAGCGCGCCTCCGGCAGCGTGCGTTCGCCCCCTAGAGGCTCGTGTGGTACGTCTCTTTGCCCAAGAGAGTCTGACCACTGCAGTATATAGTCGTGTGGCAGTCGGCAAGTGGTTAAGGTGCCAAAGGAACAAAACAATATATTTTTTATATGTAAAAACATTCGGTTTTATTGATACAAATTATTAAAAAACATAAATAAAAGAAAGCTTTTACATGTTTGTCAAGCAGAAAATCTATTTTTTTCTTGACATGTTTCGCTATATAGAAATAGCTTCTTCAGGAGATATATTTCTGGATATTGCTCATGTAAAATAAATTAGTAGGTCCGCAGTGGAGATAAACAGTCTTACTCTATCAATAGAAATTGAACGGACGTAAAACAACAATGGAGACACTCAGGCCTTGTAACAAAGGTGCTTTGGGGCAGATATCAGTGTACCACAAGGGACAAAGAAGCTCAGAGTTTCAAAAACCTATTGCTACCTATAAATCGTGAAGCCTTTGGGCTGTAAATGGTGGTTTAGCCTTAAAAGGGTGATGATATCATAGACATGTCTTCTCCTTGGATGATAAAGAGCCCTAAAGGCGTCGACCACCCCCTAAAGTGTCTCCTATATATGTGTGTCCTCCTCCTTGTTAGTTGCAATGCTATGCAACGCTTATACAGCAGAAACTCTAGGGTTGGTCAAGGCCTTTAGGGCTCTTTATCATTCAAGGAGAAGACATGACTATGACATCATCACCTTTTTAAAGCTAACTCACCTTTTACAGCCCACAGGCTTTACGGTTTATAGGTAGCAATAGGTTTTTGAAATTCTGAGCTTCTTTGTCCCTTGTTGTACACTAATATCTGCCCCAAAGCAGCTTTATTACAAGGCCTGAGTGTCTCCATTGTTGTTTCTCTCATTCTTGAGATACCCTCTATTGATGGAGTATGACTGTTTTTCTTCACTGCGGACCTACTAATTTTACATGAGCAATATCCAGAAAAATATCTCCTGAAGAAGCTGTTTCTATATAGTGAAACATGTTGAGAAAAAAATTGATTTTCTACTTGACAGAAGATTTGCTGCTCTTACTCTTCTCAATGCTCCATGTGGCACACAGAGATACATAACAGAAAGTCAATATTGTCAGCACCTGTTAATTACGAATTACAGGAGCATCACAAACTTGGAATGCAATTATTTCTTACAATTTTGAGAAGGTGCCAAAAATTTTCTCCAGTACATTTTTGGAGTTTTGCGTGAAATGTGTCAGATTTGTCTTTTTGTTTCTCAACTTTTTTGTGTCAAATCAATACAAACAAAGAAATAAGACACGGTTCACACTACCGCGACTTTTCAGGCGACCTGTCAGCCTGACAAGTCGCGGTCCATTCAGTGCTACGGGAACCGTTCTAATAGGAGCGACTCAAGTCGCTTCCGACTTAGAAAATAGTTCCTGTACTACTTCGGGGCGACATCAGAGCGTCTTGCATTGACTTCAATTATGTAAAGTCTGTGCAAGTCGCGCCGAAGTCGCGGTGCACGGCGACTTCACAGGTCGCCCCCGACCTGTGCCGCGGTAGTGTGAACGGACACTAAATGTGAGAATGCCTAAACATTTGTAATTGCAACAATTTTCTGGGTGATGTGGTGCATTATATGACAGAAATGAAGGGGTGCCAATATTTTTGGCCATAACTGTATGTCCAGGATAATCAGAAGGAGCTTCTCAAACCCTCAGGGGGGATTTAAAGCCAATTTCCCCCCTACAATACCCCAACCCTGCATACCTTTTACCTTCCCAATGGTCTCCAATGCATTTAGCCAAAATGGCAGAATAGGCATGTTGCCAATTTATATTGAAACTCAAAAAGTACTCTTTTGTTTTCTTTTCCAAATCCACAGGTTAATACATTTCAGGCAGTCCTCATTACAAATGGAAGCCTCACTTTTGTGATTTTGAATTATCCCAATATTCAGTGGTCGACAGTAAGAGGAACCTCAGCCCTGGTAAGAATGTGGAGCAAAGGTCATCTTTCAGGGGGCTGAGCAAGTCTATAAACATAAAGTTGTTTTTTTTATGTGACACTCCACATTTGTAGGACAACAAACAAACAAACAAAAAACTCTTGGCCAATTATGTATGCTTTAAGGATTTTAGTTAAACTCTAATTTCTACCTGCTTCTTTTCTGTTGGTACTGAGAAAACCCCTTTGATAACTTTCTTAAAGTTAGAGTCCATTCACACTGCCGCGACTTGTGAGGCGACTTGTGTGCCCTCAAGTCGCCCCAAGTCGCTTGACATAACAAAAGCAATGTTAATCAATGAGTGCCATCTTTATTGGCACTACTGAAGTCGCTTCGACTTCTGAAAAGGGTCCTGTACTACTTTGAGGCGACTTGTGATCCGACTTGTCCCATAGACTTCAATGGGAGTCGCCTCCTTATCTTATTTTAAGTGACTTGTGATCCGACTTGTGATCCGACTTTCCATTAAAATGGTCCTGAACAAGAAAAAAAGAGCATTTTTCTTATAATTATTAATAGAGCAGGGTAGTGGCTTCTCTCCACCTGGGCGTTTTTATTTGCAGGCATTTATTGGGCATTTTTTGGGCGTCTTTGGAGGCAGGCATGACTTTTTGGATTTAGTGTCTGGGGGGTCTAAAAAGTGTACCTGTGAAGTTTCAGCTCTGTAGCATGTCCAGAACCAGAAAAAAAAGATAATTTTTCTTATAATTATTAACAGAGCAGGGTAGTGGCTTCTCTCCACCTGGCCGTTTTTTTTGCTGGCATTTATCGGGCATTTTTTGGGCGTCTTTGGAGGCATGCCCAAAACCACCACCCATTTATAACCATACTCTGATGTCTATCCTTAAGTGAACGGAATATCCACAGAACTACCCAAGAGTTAAAGGAGTTGTAAAGTCAGAAGGTTTTTTTTATCTTAATGCAGTTTATGCATTAGGATAAAATGCGCTTCTGGAAGAATGGTCAAACATTCCCATAGACACACTCCTAAACCTTGTGGACAGCCTTCCCAGAAGAGTTGAAGCTGTTATAGCTGCAAAGGGTGGGCCAACTCAATATTGAACCCTACGGACTAAGACTGGGATGCCATTAAAGTTCATGTGCGTGTAAAGGCAGGCGTCCCAATACTTTTGACAATATAGTGTATATGTGTATGTGGTAGCAGTCATATTTTCAGACTCAGCTTCTTGCTTAGTTGCATTTAATTTAATAGCCTATCTCAAATGGCCTCATTCTGTCCTAAACACAGGCGAGAATTAGGACATTTTGGGTTACCCCAAGATAATAATGATGTCTAAACATATTAAATATATATGATATTCTGAAAAAAAATGTTTTTTAAAATTAAAATAGATATTAAATCAATGTATATCTTGCAGGCTGGGGTCAACAGTGGCACTGCAACTGGGTACTATGAAATAAATGGTTCCATGACTGCTGCGATTATCAACATATCATCTACAAGTAATGTCAACGTCCCCGGCCGATGGGTCTTCAGATTGGACAAACTGCAGCCTGAGAATCCCAGCAGCATTATAGGTAAAAAAAAGAATTAAATACAAAATAACCATAAGTACTATTATTCAGTAATGTCATCAGCTCTGTTATGCTTTAGCTTAGTATATATATTTTTTTACTTTTCTGTGTTATTATATTGAATGCCTTGTTGCCAAAAAAATTAATTGTGTAAAATAATTCTGCATTGGAAATAACAGACAAGACATGTTTAATATTCTTTTGGCTGGTGTTTTATTAAGCTAATATGATATAATTGTATTAGGAGAAAATTAAATCATTTACCAAAAAAAAAAAAAAAACAACACTACATTTACACTACATACTTTTTTGGTTTTCATAATAGAATGAATTTACTAATATAATATAATAAAATGAATATGTGCTCACACATATTAGGAGAAAATTAAATCATTTACCAAAAAGAAACACCCAACACTACATTTACACTACATGCGTTGTTTTCTTAATATAAAGAACTTAATATAAATAATATATAAAAATATATATCTTTTGCTGTATAAAATATGATGTGTGTGCCTGTGGGACTGAAGCGTTGCTAGATAGACTTTAAAAACTGATCTACAAGTTTTATTCTTGACTTTGTTTGTTTCTTTTCAACATAAAGATTGAGTTAAATTCACCTAAACCAGCAATGCTCACACATATTAGGAGAAAATTAAATAATTTACCAAAAAGAAACACCCAACACTACATTTACACTACATACATTGTTTTCTTAATATAAAGAACTTAATATAAAGAATATATAAATATATATATATATATATATATATATATATCTTTTGCTGTATAAAATATGATGTGTGTGCCTGTGGGACTGAAGTGTTGCTAGATAGACTTTAAAAACTGAACTACAAGTTTTATTCTTGACTTTGTTTGTTTGTTTGTTTGTTTGTTTGTTTCTTTTCAACATAAAGATTGAGTTAAATTCACCTAAACCAGCAATGCTCACACATATTAGGAGAAAATTAAAATAATTTACCAAAAAGAAACACCCAACACTACATTTACATGACATACTTTTCTTAACCTGAACAATTGCTTTAAGCTCCACCCCTGAGGAACAAAAGGGAAAAACTCTTTGCGTGCATATTTTATACCGGATGTGATCTTTATTACCTTTCATCAAGAATTACGGAATTGATTGAATATAACTGGGAGGAGCAAGGAAACATGCAAATGCAGTCTTTTGCACTTAGCATTAAGAAAAGTTTACAGTTAGTTCCTGAATGTGACCATCTGAAGGTCCATGGCATTGTACATTTTTGGCCTCTTCTTCTTTTGATATCTACATCTCTACTTTCCATAGTAAGCACTTTTTAAGTATACATTATCTGACCTCAGACTAATATCTTACATTCTTCTTTTAATTACCTTTTGTTATATATTTATTGTTTTCAAGACTCGTTTTCATGAATGAAATTGTTAGGAATTGGTATATAATTTGCACCATATGTGGACCATTCCATTGCACCTTCCATATGCCAAGCAGCTTGCGTCATACATGCTCACAGGAGTTAAATAGTGCAGGGCTATATAAATGGATATAGCTGGACAATCCGACCCCTTTGATATGAATTCGAAGAAAACAGTCCAAAGTTAAAGTCCATGCAAAAGAAGCCCGTGCAGAGAAGGTGCTCCCAGTGATCTATTTATCCTTCTCTGGAGAGATAAAGAAAAAACATTTGTGACCTACTGTTAGTTCAGGGGTCCATTAGCAAGGTGAGAGGCCAGCATATATGGTGGAGGATATGCACGTTGTATGACATCCATTCATCAGATATACCAGAGGATTTATGTTTCAGAGCGCCTTCTCTGCACGGGCTTCTTTTGCATGGACTTTAACTTGGACTGTTTTCTTTGAATTCATATCATAGGGCATTGATGGCGAACCTTGGCACCCCAGATGTTTTGGAACTACATTTCCCATGATACCCTCTGCAGTGTAGTTGAGCATCATGGGAAACGAAGTTCCAAAACATCTGGGGTGCCAAGGTTCGCCATTACTGTCATAGGGGCTGGATTGTCCAGCTATATCCATTTATATAGCGCTGCACTATTTAATTTTGATTGAATATCCTGTTTGGTTCTGTAAATTGACCACAAGTGTTCAGCAGCTTTTTGTTGTAGGGTATATATATATTGGTATTTGCGCTGATACTATTTTTTATTATATGCTCACAGGAATATTCCATTAGTAAATGTAAACCTAAAGCCTTTCCAGAATATTCAGAATCAAAAAAAAAATGTTCTCATCATATATCCACGACACAACATATTTGAAAATGTTCACATATTCTTCAACATCTTCTGACATCTAAATATAAATTCACAAACATGTTTACATAAAAATAGCTATTTCCTCATAATTCCTGTTATTCCGTTTTTTTATTTCTAGCAAGGTACATTAAAAAGAAGAAGATCACAAATAGAAAAAAAAATTAAAACTAAGAAACAAAAAAGAATATTATATTAACTAAAATATTATATATTTTTGAATATTATAAATTATTTAAATTGTGTTTTTGGTTTGTGGTACTCAGATACAGGTAGGTTCCCTACAGTAAAAAAAAACATTTGTCTCAGGTAAGTATATTTTCAACCTTGTATTATTTTATTATGCTCATTACAACCTTTTACTGCAGATTATTATTTGTGACTTCCCGCGTCCTAAGTAAAAAGATGTCCATTCACAGTGGATTTTACGACAAGGATATTGGGAAAAAAAAAGTTATGCCTAGTCTCCACAGTAGGTTTTCTATACAATGTTTTTTTTTCTATTTAAAAAATGTATTTAATCCATATTTAGGTGCATCCCCTCAAAAGGGACACGGAGCAGAGCAGAGCTCCACCCATATTTTTCAACAGACACAGGAAGGACCTTGCCGCGGTTCTGTTGCTCACAATCTGTAAACTTCACTCCAGACGAAATGGAAGAATTCTTAATACAGGCATACCCCGCTTTAAGTACACTCACTTTAAGTACACTCGCGAGTAAGGACACAGCTTGTTCAGCTTGGCATGACACTACTCCTGGTTTTTAACATTGGCGTCTATAGGAAATCTTGGTCAGCTTGACATGGCACTGCTCCCAAACCATAAGTGACAGGGATACCAAACTTGGGGAGCACTGAGAGGGGACCCAGAACTACAACATATCATGTTTGTGGCTGGCCAGCTTGCCTAGGTAATCTACTATGTCATAGTCCTGAATCCCCTTAACATGCTCCCCAAGCTTGGTGTCCTTGTCACATGGTTTGGGAGCAATGCCATATCAAGCTGACCAAGATTTCCTATGGAGCTAGTGTATTTACATGCATTGAGAAGTGAAAAAAGGTATTGCTTTACTTTAAGTACATTTTCGTTTTACATACACGCTCTGGTCCCATTGTGTACTTAAAAGTGGGGTATGCCTGTATAGAACTTTAGCCAAATCTTTTTTGTTTAGTTTTAGAACATTTGGAATCCCTGTTCTTTTTTTTTTTTTTTTGCTGTCTGTGTTTTCATTCGGGAGATTCCTCCTCACTCCCTGTTGTATCTTTAGAAAGGAAAAAATTGGGGAATCTTCCGAATTTCGAATTTTTAGAACGGTCATCAGAAAGGTTTTTCCATTGGAAGATTTTCCCCCTATGTCTATAATCATAATGTCAACTGTAAAAATTGAAGACTTCTCCAACAGAAGTAGATACAACAGTAAAAACCAGACAGGGGTTGTAACCGTTCGCCCAATCTTTACAAAACTAGGAAAAAAAGTTTTTTTTTCAGCTTGAACTCACAGGCAGTATGTTATAAGCCTTCAGGACAATATTGTTTCTATGACCATGAGACTGCTGTGTCGTATACAGATTGTGCTAACGCTTCCTCCACCATTGCATAGTTATTGCATCTGAGCTACATAGTTACATAGTTAGTCAGGTTAAAAAAAGACACAAGTCCATCTGGCTTAACCAATAAAAAAAAAAAAACAGTGATGAAAACCCAACCATACAATCCCATAAACACAATCCTATAGCCACAGTTGATCCAGAGGAAGGCGAAAAAACCCAGCAAAGCATGATCCAATTTGCTACAGCAGGGGAAAAAAATTCCTTCCTGATCCCCCAAGAGGCAATCAGATATTCCCTGGATCAACTTTACCGCCGGCAGCTCGCTCCCACCCCCGCTCATCAGCGAGCAAGCCGATGCAGCGGGCAGGCAGCTCCGATTGCCGCCTGACACCCACGATCGTTTCCCGCTGAGAGAGAAGAAACGGTCAGCTGTTGTAAACACATCTCACCGTTCTTCTCCCTGGAATGATCATAGAGCCCATGTGATCCTTCCCCCCCCCCCCCCACAGTTAGACTCACTCCCCTAGGCTCACATTTAAAACCTTGATCCCCCACAATGTTAACCCCTTCCCTGCCAGTGTCATTATTACAGTGACAGTGCATATTTTTAGCACTGATTACTGTAGTAATATCACTGGTCCCCCCCAAAAGTGTCAAAAATGTCAGCTAGGGGTCCGATCTGTCCGTCGCAATGTCACAGTCCCGCTAAAAATCGCAGATCGCCGCCATTAATAGTAAAAAAACAAAAAAATAAAATGACAGAAATCTTTCCCGTAGTTTGTAGACACAATAACTTTTGCCCAAACCAATCAAAATACGCTTTTTGCAATTTTTTTTACCAAAAATATGAAGCAGAAAACAAATTGGCCTAAAATGTTAAAAAATGTTAAATTTAAAAAAAAAAAATTTTTTTGGGGGAATGTTATATAGCAGAATGTAAAAAATATTGTTTTTTTTCAGAAGTGTCGCTCTTATTTTGTTTATAGCGCAAAAAATAAAAATCGCAAAGGTGATCAAATACCACCAAAAGAAAGCTCTATTTGTGGGAAAAAAAGGATGTACATTTTGTTTGGGTACAGCGTCGCACTTCTGCGCAATTGTCAGTTAAAGTCAGGCAGTGCCAAGTTGAAAAAAGTGGCCTGGTCATTAAGGGGGCAAATCCTTCTGGTCTTAAAGTGGTTAATACATGTAATTTTTGCTTTGCAATTACCATTGACTATACTTTTAAAGACGCTGTATGCAGAATAAAGATACAAAGAATAAAGGTATAATAAAGAATAATGATACAAAGAATAAAGATACAAAGAATAAAGATACAAAGAATAAAGATATAAAGAATAAAGGTAAGGTCTCAAACATAATATGAATTGCTTATCTCCAAGGAAATCATTTTGAAAGATATATGCAGGTTGTGCTCAACACACAAAGCATACCTGCCAATGAACTATACAAACTGACATTTTGTTAGTTTGGAAAACTTTGCTGATTCTTTTCCTTTTCTTAAATAGTTAGCGTGCATAACATTTCTATCTCTAGAAGAACAGGGGGAAAAGTCATTTTTACCACGATCATATCTAATCATATCACTTGGAGCAACCCAATGAGAATATCGTGAAAAGGAATGAAGAGAAACAGGAGTTGCATGCCACTTATATACAGTATATATACACCAGTGTATATATACCAGAGGCTACTAAAACTGTAGTGCAGGACGTTGTCACACAATTGGCATCATAAATACAATGTAAAAAGTATCATAAATAACAGTTCAGTGTGTTGCACCACTCCCTTGGGAGCTGCTGGTTACGGGTTCCCCTGGGTTACCATTATCAACTACATGACAGTTTGACATTTTTCCGAAGTGTTTAGCTCAGTCAGGAAACAGTCCATTAGCTTTTGAATTTGAGTTTTTATTTGGAACTTGGATAGGAGAAGGGAATGAGTGGGATACTCCAACTTTATACAACTATGCACAATTGGCTGGGACGACTTGACAATGCTGAGTAACGCTGAGTAACGCTAGTCACGGCTAGGCCACTGCTTCACTTTGCTCTTAGCTGTGAAGTTAACAAGCTTTCTGGGGTAATCTGTACTGTACTGCTGAACGACTTCAGGGCCCTTCCTGGCACCCCCTTTGTTCCTAATCTTCAGGGTCAAATACACGGCACCCCCTTTACTTATACACTCCTTGTGTGAGCTGGCTCCTTGATCCCCTGACCTCTCTGGAGTGGTCCCCTCTCTCAGGCAGACCCTTAGGCAAATCCTCTGGTACTCACGATACTGTTTTTCCCACAAGACTCTGCCAGCAGCTCCCCTTGTCAGCACTCTGGATACTTCTGCAGCTCAGCTCCACACCTGGTTCACTAGGCTGACCGCCTGAACCACCTTCCTCACACCTGCAGGAGGAGAGACAGCCGTCCATCTCCTCCTGGGACTCTGCTTCCCGACAAAAGACCCCCTGTCACATTGCCAATCCCAGGATGCATTGCAGCAATGCCCACCCACTGAGACAGCCATAAACCCTGATGTGCTACTGGTTAGGTTTCCTCCACTGTCCAACAAGCTGCCTCATTGGACACAGTGGGTACACTCCCCCAGACCCAATAAATCACACCTGGAAACATGTGACAGGCAAAACTAACAGATCTGGCTCCCCTGATAAGCAGAAGGAACCACTTAATGCTTTCTCCTAGCACCTACCTAGGAGGGTGCTACAAGTGTAGGTAAACACAAATATTAGAAATAACATAGGTAGTTATAAAAATGTGTAAAGCTTAGACGTGGCTGTCCAGGCATTTGCTTTCTGCTCTAAAACAGCATGTCCAAAAAAAAGCAGGAAATTACGTGATCTTAGGCCTCTGGGAGAAAGCACCTGTCTATAGAGTATATGCATAGTCTTCCATGCAGGGGCGTAACTACAGGGGTTACAGGGGTTGCAGGGATTGCAATTGCAACCGGGCCCCATGCTCCAGGGGGCCTGTGCGGCTCCCCTGTACACCTGGATAGGAGGGGCGGCAGGGGCAGCATGTAGAGAAATCATGGTCCTTTTTCCTCCTGTAGCTGCAGGAGGAAAATGGAGGAGATTGGTTCCTCTGTATGCTGCCCCGCCACTCCTCCTATCCAGTTCACTTGTGTTCTGCAGTCTCTGGGCCCCTGTGTGCTCCCCTGGTCCCCCCCACTGTGCTCCCTCCCCTCTCCTGCCGGCTGCTGTGGGGGATGTGTCACAATAGAGAACCAGGAAGGGGTCGGTAAATATGTAATTTACCAGCTCCTTCCTTTTCTGAATGGACAGAGTCATAGTCAGTGGCATTGTAAAAAAAAAAAAAAATGATAAAAAAATAACACAATTAAAATACCAAAAAATAAAAACTACTGACACCAATGGGTGAATTTCCAGGATCGCAAAGGTCCCACTTGCAACCGGGCCCTGGCATTCCACCACCGTGGGGGGAGACCCCAAGATGGCAGGAAGGGGTTCCACTGCAGAACTTGTGAAAGAATCCCGCTGCGGGACCATAATAAATGGCCCCGCAATGAAAGTAAAGGGCCCCAGGATCAGTGGGAAGAGCCCCAGGCTGCCAGGGGTCTAAGGGGAACTTCATGGTTTCTTGCGCCAGGGCCCTGAAGGTTCTAGTTATGCCTCTGCTTCCATGTCTTCACATGTCTTAGTGTGTGTCAGTGTCTGTGAATGTGTGTCTATGTATGTCTGACCATTTTGTCCCAGGACATCCCATATTTACTTATGTTGCATACAAGAGTTATGTTTCCAATCCCCATGTCCTTACTAGGAAAGCTTCAGTATATTCAAAACTCTATTAGCTGAGTCTCTACATGGAAATTGAAGATATGGCTTGTATAAACCATCTTTTAAAAGACTGAATAAGGTTGGAACACTTCTAAGATTGACAGGGCAAACTGTAATCCTATTCTTGTTCTGTAACGTGACTTCATAGGTCAAAGGTGATATGGCTACAAATTTCTTTCTCATGGTTTTAACAATGTATAAAAGATAATATATTATTATTTAGCAAATACACACAGATGCTATCAATTATGACTGATAATACACTAATCCTAACAGTATCTAAACAAATGTATGTATTCTTTCATAGATCCTGTCTATTCTTGACTCTCAAGATATCCTGCACTATATTACCATAAGTATTGGGACGCTTGCCTTTACTTGGACATGAAATTTAATGGCATCCCAGTCTTAGTCCGTAGGGCTCAATATTGAGTTGAACATGAAAGGACTGGCGCAACCAGACTGAAAAGTAACCTCAATGGGCTCCTAATAATCAAAGGAAAACTAAACGGACCTGAAAGATGTTATAAAAGAGTCCATGGAGTCCATACATGAAACCGGTCTGTGCTCTCCTGAAGGCAGCTTAATCTCAAGTGTAGAAGAAAAACTTGCAGGATGCTGGAAAACAAAGAAAAGCGCCACTCTGAGTGCAGTAAACTCGGTACTTTATTAGCCATATACCATCATGGGTACTCACAAGATAAAAATTGTAAAAACATGATGAATTCTTCAGATGATCGGTAGGTCCAAGGCCTGAGGAAGGAGCGCATGCTCCGACAACGCGTCGCCTACGTCATCACGCCCCACGTTCCACGCCCAACCCGAAAGTCCGCCGCCGAAGGCGCTGCTGGTGTCCCCTAGGTCCGCATATCGCTGACTCTTGCAGTCAGCCACGGATTTGTCTGGAGCACAACAGCCCCCCCTCGCTGAGGCCTTGGACCTACCGATCATCTGAAGAATTCATCATGTTTTTACAATTTTTATCTTGTGAGTACCCATGATGGTATATGGCTAATAAAGTACCGAGTTTACTGCACTCAGAGTGGCGCTTTTCTTTGTTTTCCAATATTGAGTTGGCCCACCCTTTGCAGCTATAACAGCTTCAACTCTTCTGGGAAGGCTGTCCTCAAGGTCCTCTAATTCATCCCCAAGGTGTTCTATCAGGTTGAGGTCAGGTTAGTCAAGTTCCTCCACCCCAAACTCGCTCATCCATGTCTTTATGGACCTTGCTTTGTGCACTGGTGTGCAGTCATGTTGGAACAGGAAGGGGCCATCCCCAAACTGTTCCCACTAAGTCGGGACCATGAAATTGTCCAAAATGTCTTGGTATGCTGACGCCTTAAGAGTTCCCTTCACTGGAACTAAGAGGCCAAGCCCAACCTCCAATAAATGATTTGGACCAGTTGAAGCTGTTATATCTGCAAACGATGGGCCAACCCAATATTGAACCCTGCGGACTAAGACTGGGATGCCATTAAAGTTCATGTGCGTGTAAAAGCAGCTGTCCCAATACTTTTGACAATATAGTGTATATACTAAGATACCAGATATGCCCATCCTCCAATTAGTTACATTACTCACAAAATATACAAAAATATCTGACATTTTTCTGGCTCAGCCTCAGCTTAAGAACTTTATCACACGATCACCTGATCAAAGACCATTCACACATTTTAATATTAATTATGATTAATCATGAAATCCAAATATGTTTGCAAGTTTGCCATAAATATAATATAACTCCTATACTGCAAGTCCTGAATTATGAATTTGGCATAATAATCTAACACTATGCAGAAGTGAGTCTGATTTTGCACTCTCCAGCTTTAGTAAATAAAGCCCAGTTTGTCTAACCACTTCCGATTGTGTCGCAATTGGGACCCCAGTTTGTTGTCTTTTTTTTTTGCGGACAATAGACAAAACAGAGAGGCACTGGAGAGGCACAGATACAAAAAAAAAAATGGTCTTGCAGTATGAAACCCGTTGGATTTAAGGGTTATGCACTTTAACCCCAGATCGGTTGAATATTGGTACAGATCCTAACTGGGTTTTATCAAGTGGATAAAAATAACAGTGTATTTTAGTTTTTTTTACATTTTATTTATTATTTTACATCTTTGTGACCATTTTTGTTTCACCCACAAGATGGTGCCAGATAGCTCCGTTTTCCAGTATATCACAATGAAAAAAAAGTTCTTGTACAGGGTGAGCAGATTCCTACCTTTTCTTATTCTCAACAAATAGCTGTTTGTTTGTCTCTATCCACGTGGAAAGAGAATCTAATGGGAGTGATTTTATAATTATCAATCACCTGCTGTACATGCAGGGCTTTAATGAGGAAAATGAGTCTGCATCCCTTAAGACAAACAATATTTTACCAAAAATTACATTTTTTGTTGCAGGGGATGCCCACAATCTGACTTGCTTCTTAGTATAGACTTCTAGAAAAATCAGTGAGCCAATCACAGAAGCAGGAAATTACATTTCTGTGGGGTGTCCCATGCACAGAATGCCACCAGGTCGCCATATTGCATTTTACAGAAAATTACAGAGCTGCAGATTGAAGAGGAAAGATCATTTTTATTAACATTCAATTACAATGATACGTGTGTCCCAAGACACAGACCTGTGCTGACTAACCTGTATACAAAAGTTTGCTATTTTGAAAATGTTTCAATCAGGTCAGCCAGCAGCAGCTGCAATGCAGAGGAAGGAGCACCAACAAAGGATGCGTCATAGTAAGCCTATGGGTGACATCACTGCTCCCAGACATTGCCAGCCATTTTTGTCTGCTTTCTCCTCTCCCCTGCAGCTGGCACTGGGTGAAACAGGGGGGATCACGTGACCGGACCGGCCTGAAAATAGTTAAGTATATACTTCTTTCTTACACAGGTTGGTCAGAATAGAGGTGTTAGGAAGGGTGAGGGAGAACTTTTAAGACTAGTTGGGTTCATCCTGGATTTCTAGAGAGAATAAAAACAGTGGTCGTGGGACTTTTAGATGAGGTCAGTCACTTCCTAAATATCAAGATAATATGAAATCACAGGATGATAAATAATTTATTGGATATGTCATGATTGACACAATGGTATAAAATACAGATAAAATTAATAAATATATACATATACAGATAGAGAACAAGACATGAAGAAAATAATTCATATAAATACATTTCATGGTAATAAATAAATATATCATAAATATTATATATCATAAACAACATATAGTCAGTTTCCAAATGGTATGTCTTCTTATTTATAAGCTCTACGCATTTCGTGGCTCTTGGTCCGCTCATCACAAGCTATTTAAAATTTATATCTGAAAATATAGGTGTCACGGTTCTCGCTGTGGCTTACAGACGGCCAGGCATGGCCGCCGTTAAGTACCTGACATGGGATTTGAACCTGTGTACTTTCACATCCTGTCCAGTTATCCTGCCTCTGAGCCACACTTCAGATCATATGATCTAGTGTTGTTAATGTGGTATTGCCTGCAGCACTAGGGGGCTGGACTTCACCTGAGTATGCTCCTGTCTCTCATTGTCCACCTGAATCTAATTGCTCATTTAAGCAAGCTATAAAACACTGCCTCTCGCTTAGAGCAGTGTCAGTTCATTGCTGATCTTTGTTCCAAATTGTTCCTGTTTGACAGACTTTGTTCCTGTTTCCTGAGTGTGTGTTCCAGACTGACTCCGGTTTCCATCCTTACCCTCGCTCCGTGTTGTTCCTGCGACCTTATCTTCCTCCCATCTCCTGATCCTTATCCGGACTCGTGTCATCCAGTGACTACAGTTATTCCTGGAATTCCCTTCCCATTGTATTCCTTCCGGTCCTGCTTATTAGAGCACCTTCCCTGCCAAGCCCCCGTGCACAGATTCACAGCCCAGGTGGCTTTCTTACCTGGTCACCTTGGACTGTGGATATCTGCAAGGGTGAGCGTACATCTCTGCGTTAAAGACTCCAACAAAGATAAGCCCCGTGACAATAGGCTAATATTAGAATACAAAATACTCATATAAACAGAAGGAATATAACAGATTGCTCCAGATATGTACGGATGTAAATAAATACCAGCTACTTACAAATGGTATGAGATGACCCAATGACTATGGGAGGAAATGAGACCACCCCAAAAGCAACTGCCTAACCCGGGGCTGAGGTGGGTATAAGCCAAGGTCACCACAAAGGGGGGAGGTGGGAGACGGGGGGGTTTACTTCATGTCTTGTTCTCAATCTGTACATGTCTATATTTATTATTTTTATCTGTATTTTATACCATTGTGTCAATCATGACATATCCAATAAATTATTTATCATCCTGTGATTTCATATTATCTTAATATTTAGTAAGTGACTGACCTCATCTAAAAGTCCCACGACCATATTCTCTCTGTATATTTACTAGGGATGGAGGTTAGCCACCGCATATCCCTCAGATCATATTCTTTTTCTTATCCTGGATTTCTACTTTAAGTCTTGCATATCCTTGAAGAAAAAATGTAACTCTTAGGCAAACTTTTTATAGAATTATTGTCAAATTAACTGACACATACTGACAATGCTAAATCTGGGCATGTACACATTGAGGATCTCTGGCAATGCAAGGGTTACGGAGATAATCCAGCACGTAAATATCATTAGACCATATTATGTGGATCAGAAAATACCACCAACTGCATATCTACCTTAGCCAGTTTGGATTTCCTCTAAGCCAGTGGTCTCCAAACTATGGGCCAAACCAGATATGGCCCTTTGCTTGACTTTATCTGGCCCTTGGGGCACTATTCCACCAACTGACACCATCGATGGGGCACTATTCTTCCCATTGATACCAACAATGGGGCACAATTCCTCCCATTAAAACCCATTGATGGGGTGTTGTGTATGCCCACTGATGCCGGGCATTTTCTAATCCCACTGGCCACAATTTGGCCCCTACTGAAGCCTGTAGGACAGTAAACTGGCCCTTTGCTTGCCTTTATCTGGCCCTTGGGGCACTTTTCCACCAACTGACACCATCAATGGGGCACTATTCTTCCCATTGATACCAACAATGGGGCACAATTCCTCCCATTAAAACCAATGATGGGGTGTTGTGTATGCCCACTGATGCCGGGGCATTTTCTAATCCCACTGGCCACAATCTGGCCCCTACTGAAGCCTGTAGGAGAGTAAACTGGCCCTTTGCTTGTCTTTATCTGGCCCTTGGGGCACTTTTCCACCAACTGACACTATCTATGGGGCACTATTCTTCCCATTGATACCAACAATGGGGCACAATTCCTCCCATTAAAACCAGTGATGGGGTGTTGTGTATGCCCACTGATGCCGGGGCATTTTCTAATCCCACTGACCACAATTTGGCCCCTACTGAAGCCTGTAGGACAGTAAACTGGCCCTTTGCTTAGAAAGTTTGGAGACTTCTGCTCTAAGCACCAAAGAATGACATAAGAAACCTGTAAAGAGCAATACAGACTTAAAACCTCCATGTGGAAGTTTACATATTCAGCTTATTTCAAGAATGTCTAGAAGAAATGCCCAACAATAGCTGTCTATGTTTTTTGTATTTTTATTTTTTTTGTGTGCTGAGACAAAATACATGTATGTGTAAAAATAAACACTGAGATCATACATTTTTTTTCATGGTGACAATAGCAACCAAAGCAAGCTCCGGAAAGCAATGATTAACACTATTACAAAATATCTGAAAAAAATAAACTGAAAAGGTTGGAAGCCAAAAACAATTTGATTGATTTTATAAACCTGTGGCTTATATTATGTAATCTTATAGTGGACCATTCAGTATTCTATCAGGATTTTTATTTAGCTTTACAGTAGATTGAAATGGAAAAGTATTAATATTATAATAATAATGATAATGATAATAATAATAATAATAACTAAGCTGGAATAAATAGCAACTGTATTCATTTTAAAGGGTAACTCCACTTTCGTGGAAAAAAAAAAAAGAAAATAAAGAAAAAAAACAATATAGCATATACAATTGCGACACAAATCATATTGTGATTGAATTTTATTAAAAATGACCTTTCCTTTTCAATCTGCAGCTGTTGTAATTTTCTGAAAATGCAATACAATATGGCCGCCTGGAGCTGTTCTGTATACTGACCACACCCCCAGAAACATCATTTCCTGCTTGTGTGATTGGCTCACCAGTTTTCCCAGAATAACAGTTGAAAAAATGAAAATAAATACATATCATAGTTTCTATTTAATACATTATTTTTTTGCATGGCAATTACCATTGATTATACTGTCAAAGACTCTGTATGCAGAATAAAGATACCTTTATAAAGATCCCAAACATATTATGAATTGCTATTTGTTATTTCAGAGGAAATAGTTTTGAAAGATCTATGCAGGTTGCACTCAACCCACAAAGCTATGCATGACAATGCACTATAAAAACAAACATTGGTCACAATAGGGGTAGGAAAAAATTACTGATTATTTTGCCGTTTTTAAATAGTTGGTGTGCAAAACCATATTAAAGCTCTTTGACATTTACACCATTGGAAGAGCGTGACTTAAAGGGAAGTCGTCCGACTGTGTCAAATTTCGTCATATTACTTGGAACGGACCAATGAGAATAGTGAGAAGGAATGACGAGAAACAGGAGTAGCATGCTACTTATAGATATATATATATATAAGAGAGGCTGCTGAGACATCTCTAGTGCAGTATATCTTCGGATGTACAGGACATGAAGCTCAGGTAGGACGCTAAATTTCTTAAAAAGACAGTGGATTGCACAGGAACCGCTTATTCGTGTTTAATTTAAATGTTTGTAGCAAACCTTTTCTTTAAAATTGGAATGAAGCTTTAGAAATAATGACTTTGGATGACATTTGTTGACCACTTTAAGACCGGAAGGATTTGCCCCCTTAACCACTTTACCACCGGAGGATTTTGCTGTCTTCCGTCCAGGCCACTTTTTGCGATTCGGCGCTGTGCGACTTTAACTGAAAATTGCGCGGTCATGCGACGCCATACCCAAACGAAATTTACGTCCTTTTTTTCCCACAAACAGAGCTTTCTTTTGGTGGTATTTGATCACCTGTGCGATTTTTACTTTTTGCGCTATAAACAAAAAAAGAGCGTTTATTTTGAAAAAATAACAATATTTTTCACATTTTTTTATATGAAATTCCCCCCCAAAAAAATGTAAAAATCAAATTTTTTTTAAATTTTTGGCCAATTTGTTTTATGCTACCTATGTTTAGTAAAAAAAATCGTAATAAGCGTATTTTGATTGGTTTGCGCAAAAGTTATTGCGTTTACTAACTAAGGGAAAGATTTCTGTCATTTTTGGTGTTTTTTTTTTTAACGCGTAATGGCGGTGATCTGCGATTTTTTTTGCGGGACTGCGACATTGCGGCGGACAGATCGGACCCTTGACTGACATTTTTGACACTTTTGGGGGTACCAGTGACATTACTACAGTAATCAGTGCTATACATATGCACTGTTACTGTAAAAATGACACTGGCAGGGAAGGGGTTAATTTTATTGGAGAGGGAGGGGTTAATGTATGCCTGGTGCTTACTGACGTGTGGGGGGGGAGGTGACTGTGTGACAGAAGGACAGATCGGATGTCCAGCTATGCTGAACACTCCGATCTGTCAGTCCCTGTCACTATGGAGATCCGCCCGCTGTGTTTACACACAGCGGGCGGATCTCCAGACTCGTTCCCCGACGATCGGGGCAGACTCCCGCTGTGAATGAACACAGCGGGAGCGAGCCTCCGGCAGCGCGCGAGAGCCGCCCACAAGGGGCGGAGTCCAGCGACGTAGGTCTACGTCGCTGGACGGGATCGCGGCACTTTGCCGCAGTAGCCTCAATGTAAGCGGGGCTAAAGTGGTTAATGACCAGGCCCTATTTTGTGATTCGGCACTGCGTGATTTTAACGGACAATTGCGCGGTCGTGCGACGCTGTACCCAAACAAAATTTACGTCCTTATTTTCCCACAAATGGAGCTTTCTTTTGGTGGTATTTGATCACCTGTGCGATTTTTATTTTTTGTGCTACAATTCTGAAAAAAAACTTTCTGCTATATAAAATCCCCCCCAAAAAAAAAAATTAAAAATCTAAATTTTTTTTAACATTTTAGGCCAATTTTGTGTTCTGTTACATAAATTTGGTAAAAAAAAAAAAAATTGCAATAAGCGTATTTTGATTGGTTTGCGCAAATGTTATTGCGTCTACTAACTACAGAAAAGATTTATGTCATTTTTTATTGTTTTTTTTTTTACTAGTAATGGCGGCGATCTGTGATTTTTAGCGGGACTGCGACATTGCGGCGGACAGATCGGACCCCTAACTGACATTTTTGATACTTTTGGGGGGACCAGTGACATTACTACAGTAATCAGTGCTAAAAATATGCACTGTCACTGTAATAATGACACTGGCAGGTTAACCCTGTGGGTGATCAAGGGGTTAAATGTGAGCCTAGGGGAGTGATTCTAACTGTGGGGGGCGTGGCTTTTGAAATTGCCATAGAGACATGTGATCCTATATAGACGGATCACAGGCGCTCTGTGATCATTCCAGGGAGAAGAACGGTCAGATGTGTTTACAACAGCTGACCGTCCTTCTCACTCAGTGGGGAATGATCACAGGTGTTAGGCGGTAATCGGAGCCCCTGGCCCCGTGCATCGGCTTCCCTGCTGCCAAGTGGGGGCGGGGGCTCGCCCCCTAGCTTCCCGCGTGCGACCGACATAGGTCTACGTCGGTTTGCGCAGGAGAGCCACCCTGCCGCAGTAAAAAGCCGGCGGATGGTCGGGAAGTGGTTAAAATGGAAGCATGTAGCCACTTTTTAAATTATGTGTTTGCTTTTGCTAATTCCACTAGGGTGGCATATGCTTAAAACTCAACTCCGGCTAAAGCTTCTTTTTTTTTTTTTATCATTGGATAGCATGGGCACAGGGTAGTACCCATCTTGCGTTTGATGCTGTTGTCTGTGTGCACATTGGGGAGATTGCTCCTTAGTTCCTGACTTTTGCAGAGGTGTCGGATAATATCTAAAATGTAAAGTGTTACTAAACCCACAGCAGTAAAACCATTGTTTATAAGCAGTAAAGCATGCTTGTTACACCCATTGTGGAACCTAAGGGGTTAATCCTCCACATGGTGTGGAAAGGCTGTTTGATCCTGTCTTTTCTAATCTTCCCCTTGTTTCATTGTTCCCAATCCATCTCCTGATAGAACAGAGCCTGGGGGCACTCTGCACATGCTCAGTATGGTGTGTATTGCTAGAGAGATTTCTTTTTTTTTGGAAGGGTGCATGTGATCAGCACAGGGCCAATTAGCGCTGTCCAGAAAGAGGGTTAGGGGTCGAGTAGCCTCAAAGGACAGTCAGAGGAGAATGAAAACCCCTCCTGCAAACTTTAACCAGACACTGATAGAAGTAACAAGACTTCTATATACTGCTGATGAGAAAAGGTACTTAGCAATTTATATTTACTAAAATAAATGCATTTCCATGTTCTTCTGTGTACTGTGGGAGACCATTTATAGTGAATACAGAGTGCTGGGTTTAGCAACACTTTAAACCAGGGATCCTCAAACTACGGCCCTCCAGCTGTTGAAGAACTACACGTCCCATGAGGCATTGTAAAACTCTGACATTCACAGACATGACGAGGCATGATGGGAATTGTAGTTCCTGAACAACTGGAGGGCCATAGTTTGGAGACCCCTGCTTTAAACTCTCTGTCAATTTAAAGTATAATTGAAGGCAAAACTTCCTTTTCTTTTTTTTTCTTCTTTTTTTTTTTTTTAGAGTATACTATAGAGGTGTCAGACAGTCCCTAAAGTTTAAGCCTTGTCCCCTGGCTGTCAACAATTTTAACCACTTTACCACCGGAGCATTTTGCTGTATTTTACGTCCAGGCCACTTTTTGCGATTCGGCCCTGTGCGACTTTAACTGACAATTTCGCGGTCCTGCGACACCGTACCCAAATGAAATTTACTTTTTTTCCCACAAACAGAGCTTTCTTTTGGTGGTATTTGATCACCTGTGCGATTTTTACTTTTTGCGCTATAAACAAAAAAAGAGCGTAAATTTTGAAAAAATAACAATATTTTTCACATTTTTTTATATGAAATTACCCCCCCCCCCCCCCAAATGTAAAAATCTAAATTTTTTTACATTTTTGGCCAATTTGTTTTCTGCTACCTATGTTTGGTAAAAAAAAATCACAATAAGCGTATTTTGATTGGTTTGCGCAAAAGTTATTGCGTTTACTAACTAAGGGAAAGATTTCTGTCATTTTTGGTGGTTTTTTTTTTTTAACGAGTAATGGCGGCGATCTGCAATTTTTTTTGCGGGACTGCGACATTGCGGCGGACAGATCGGACCCTTGACTGACATTTTTGACACTTTTGGGGGTTCCATTGACATTACTGCAGTAATCAGTGCTATAAATATGCACTGTTACTGTAAAAATGACACTGGCAGGGAAGGGGTTAATTTTATTGGAGAGGGAGGGGTTAATGTATGCCTGGTGCTTACTGACGTGTGTGGGGGGAGGTGACTGAGTGACACAGTGACAGATCGCAGGTTCAGCTATGCTAAACGCTGCAATCTGTCACTGTTTGTCACTTAGGAGATCCGCCCGCTCTGTTTACACAAGCGGGCGGATCTCCAAACTCGATTCTCCGACGATCGGGGAAGAGCAGCGGTGATCACCGCCGCTCCTCCCCTGGCCCGACTCCCGCTGTGACTGAATACAGCGGGAGCGAGCCTCCAGCGGCGCGCGTGCGCCGCCCACAAGGGGAGGAGTCCAGCGACGTAGGTCTTCGTCGCTGGAGGGGAACGAGCCACTTTGCCGCAGTAGAGCCCGAGTGAGCGGTCGGCAAGTGGTTAAGGGACGATCGTATGGATGACCACCTCCCAGTGTTTATAATGTTCTTGTTGCTCTATATCAATATTATCATAAAAAACATTTTAATCCTGTTCACTGCCGTTGGTGACCAGATGTTCACCTGTGATCTTAGAGAAGACCTAACCCAATTCCCAAGATTTTATGTCATTTCCAAACTCGATTCCCCGACGATCACCGATGATCACCGCCACTCCTCCACTTGCCCGACTCCCACTGTGACTGAACACAGCGGGAGCGAGCCTCCGGCGGCGCGCGTGCGCCGCCCACAAGGGGAGGAGTCCAGCGACGTAGGTCTACGTCTCTGGACGGGAATGAGACACTTTGCCGCAGTAGAGCTCGAGTGAGCGGTCGGCAAGTGGTTAAAGCACAAATATATATAAAGTGCAGTGCTAAAAATTATGATAAGTGAAAATATCATAAACCAGTAATAAATTGTAAATAAACACAGTGATGATAAGTTAAAATATCATAAACAAATTTAAAAAAAATGGTAAATGAACACAAAAATCAGTCCCAAGTGTAAATGGTGAAGGAAATTATTCCAAGGTGAAAAGCGTGATCACAGTGCACGCCAAATCCCGACACCAACAGGGAATGATGTATGCACTCACCAGAATGATTGGACCCAAAATACCATACAGTACATGGGTCAAACTGGCTCATAAGGTGCGTGGTGAGTCTCCAAACTGGTACTGTATCCTCGGATACTCCAATACAAACGTAACAAATGCAGGTAGAAGAAGGCTCCAATTCAGTCGATAACCATGCCTGTTCCTTATAAGTAGATCCAGTTCAAATCAATGTTATCAGTCAGTTGCACAACACTGTTGCATAAGATTATCCAGAACTGTCTCTGGCTGATGGCCAACTCTGATGAGTACACTTCAGGGTAGCATCACGTTACATTGTATCTTGGCTCACACATTTGCCTGCTCTGTGCAATGGTGAAGTGTACTCATCAGAATTGGCCATCAGCCAGAGACGGTTCTGGATAATCTTATGCAACAGTGTTATGCAACTGACTGATAACATTGATTTGAACTGGATCTACTTATAAAGAACAGACATGATTATCGACTGAGTTGAAGCCTTCTTCTACCTGCATTCGTTACGTTTGTATTGAAGTATCAGAGGATACAGTACCAGTTTGGAGACTCACCACGCACCTTATGAGCCGGTTTGACCCATGTACTGTATGGTATTTTGGGTCCAATTATTCTGGTGAGTGCATACATCATTCCCTGTTGGTGTCAGGATTTGGCGTGCACTGTGATCACACTTTTCACCTTGACCATTTTGCACTTGGGACTGATTTTTGTGGTCATTTACCATTTCTATTTAATTGTTTATGATATTTTCACTTATCATCACTGTGTTTATTTACCATTTATTATTGGTTTATGATATTTTCACTTATCATAATTGTTAGCACTGTGCTTTCATAATTTTTAGTGCTGCACTTTATATATACCTGTATTTGTACTTCTTGATCAACTTTTCTGTCAGTTGAATGTGCCAGCAGCTTATTTCTCTGTTAGCGCAATATATCACATTTTTCTTTTTCAACAGTTTTAAAGCATAAGGCCCCTTTTACACAGTTTTTCATGCGGACTAGATTGGACCATACATTGCTCTCTATGGAGCTGCGGATCCGTTGACACCTGCCGACATCCGATCCGATCCCACCTGCTAAAATACAGACGGACAGGGTTCTGTTCCCGATCCTCCTGGCGGATTGGATCAGATGAAAGTCGGATGGAAATGGACTGTCTGTCCGTTTCCACCCCATGGAGGACAGCAGGCTGTGTCCGTGTCCGCCTGCTCAGCAGGGATCAGTGCAGAGATCCCCTGCTAAGCATGAGGATCTGCTGGTGGACCCTTTTCAGTGTGAAAGGGGCTTAACCACTTTACCACCGGAGGATTTTGCTGTCTTACGTCCAGGCCACTTTTTGCGATTCGGCGCTGTGCGACTTTAACTGACAATTGTGTGGTCTTGCGACGCTGTACCCAAACGAAATTGACGTCCTTTTTTTCCCACAAACAGAGCTTTCTTTTGGTGGTATTTGATTACCTGTGCGATTTTTAATTTTTGCGCTATAAACAAAAAAAGAGCGTAAATTTTGAAAAAATAACAATATTTTTAACATTTTTTTATATGAAATTTCCCCCAAAAAAATGTAAAAATCAAAATTTTTTTAAAATTTTTGGCCAATTTGTTTTCTGCTACCTATGTTTGGTAAAAAAAAATCACAATAAGCGTATTTTGATTGGTTTGCGCAAACGTTATTGGGTTTACTAACTAAGGGAAAGATTTCTGTCATTTTTGGTGTTTTTTTTTTCTTAACGAGTAATGGCTGTGATCTGCGATTTTTTTTGCGGGACTGCGACATTGCAGCGGACAGATCGGACCCTTGACTGACATTTTTGACACTTTTGGGGTTACCAGTGACATTACTGCAGTAATCAGTGCTATAAATATGCACTGTTACTGTAAAAATGACACTGGCAGGGAAGGGGTTAATTTTATTGGAGAGGGAGGGGTTAATGTATGCCTGGTGTTTACTGACGTGTGTGGGGGGAGGTGACTGAGTGACACAGGGACAGATCGCATGTTCATCTATGCTGAACCCTGCAATCTGTCACTGTTTGTCACTGAGGAGATCCGCCCGCTTTGTTTACACAAGCGGGCGGATCTCCAAACACGATTCCCCGACGATCGGGGAAGAGCAGCGGCGATCGCTGCCGCTCCTCCCCTGCCCCAACTCCCGCTATGACTGAAAACAGCAGGAGCGCCGCCTACAAGGGGAGGAGTCCAGCAACGTAGGTCTACGTCGCTGGATGGAATCGAGCCACTTTGCCGCAGTACAGTCCCAGTGACTGGTCGGCAAGTGGTTAACTGAAGGAAAAACTTTTTTTTGTATATAGAGTATAGAGGGCTCAGAACACCTGTCAGGCTTTTATGGATGTGTGAGCCTCTGCTAAGGAGATTCACCCTTTCCATTTATCCCATTGGTCCAATGCTGTATCTGTCCCCCGCCGGCTCTAAGACTGAGTGATCAAACACGCTGATAACTCAGTTCTCAGAGCTCCACGAGCAAGAGCTGGTGACTGTCAGTCACTGGCTCTCTGCTCTGCAAGCCCTGCGCTTACTGGAATGCTGGGCTGTGGAGGGGGTGGGAGTGGCTGGCTCAGGCTCTCAGTGGCTTGCTGAGAGGCTGAGCCAGGTGCCAGTCCTGTCATCTGGGTGGATCCCGACCATATGGTCGTGATCTTTCCCAAGCCTGGACTAACTCTGTGACATCAGCCAACAGATGTCTGCATAAACTGTAAGGAGAGAGCCTGAGGAGCTGATTAGTACAGCGGGGAGGTTCGGTTCTGGAAGGAGAGCATTGCCTAGGAGATGTCCCGATGTTCTCCCACCACTCTGCTACCTGGCCAAGTTATTTTTGTGTTAGCACCTGCAAGCTGCAAGCCCCAGGGCCCATGCACCAGTTCATCATTCCAGGTCAGGACCTGCACAAATTCCCGCTGTACTAATCTCAGGCTCTCTCCTTCCAGTGCTTGCCGCTCTGCCAGTTATCTCCTTAAGCCTGTCAATCACATACTGGCAGCCAGAACAACAGTTCAAATATTTAAACCTAGGCCTGTCAGGGCCCTCATTGCTTTTACCCACCAGCCCTACACCAACATTGTGGCCAGCAGATCAGCAGAGGACATTTCTTCACTACTTAGATAGAGGTATAATAGAAGATCTAAAATTAAATAGATGAATCCACAACACTAGCAGCGCTAATGCACATATTCTACTGATAACAGTTTAAAGGTCACTCTTATAAAATAGATAAGATGACAAAGTCTGAAATTCATATGCCAAATAATTACAATGAGTAACAGTCCATAGTACAGGGAAAGGGTGTGAAGGATCTTTAATTATCCACCAAACGTCCACCAAACACCGGTGCTCCCCCCTTTCTCTGGAAACTCACCAGACGATCGGTCAAAACTCTCCCTCAAAGAATACACCAATCCACAAGCATACGATTCCAGACTCATAGGATCGAAGTTCCATATGTCACTTACTAGCCTTCATATAACACTCCATTCAAGGTAGCATGTAAATGAACAGAGTGGGGGCACATAGTGTAATTCCGCAAACTTTAATGGAATATAAAACCAAAAACCACACAAGCCCCTCTCCCCTCAAGATGTCTACTTACAAGAAGACATAAGAATGAAGGCATTCAGTAAAAGTATGCACGCTCTGTGACCCCCGCTGCATCGGTCTCGTGTTCTTAAGATACCAGTAGCGTGGCCCGGCGTGGCATCAGTATTCAGGCGACCGCGCACCCATGCACTGACGCGTTTCGTCGTAAGGACTTCCACTTAGACGCTCTCAGTGGAAGTCCTTACGACGAAACGCATCTGCTTTCGAACACTGTTCAAACTGGTAAGTCAGAGCTTTCCTTCTGCAAAGCACTCAACTCTATTTTGTATTACTTACAAATTGTATCGCCATATTATGCTTGTAAATATCCGGCTTGGTCAATACTTCGCTCCAAAATGTTGGAAATTGATACTCCCCTATTCCAATTTATAATGTAAATCACCATAGATGTTGGTACATCCAGTTGTATTACTGAGGTTTGGGTCAAATAAACAGGACTGTTTTCCAAATGTTAATAATTTTTTCCTTTAATTTTTCCTAAATTCTATTTATTATTCAAGTTTCTTGTTCAGGAGAGTAGCTAATTAATAATCTCACCAACGGGGAAAGATTCGTCCCTTGACGGTGATAAAGGTAATAGATAAGCCGTTGCGGCATGTTTGCTACTCGTTCCCAACTGCTTCTTTATCACTCACAGTTGTTCCTAATCGTTTACTGAATGGCTTTTATCCAGCTTTATTTGTACTCCGGTTGTTATAATGTACTTGATTGTAAATCTTCTTGTCAAAAAAATCTTAATAAAGAAGTTGAAAGTAAAATATTTTTACTACACCAAACTTTGGTTTGGCCCTCCACAACAGTCCCAGTTTCTCAACAGATTGGGAAAATTAATTGTTCTACTTCTAATCTATTCTATATGAATAACTCACTAAAAGGTCAAACAAAAATAGCATACTCACCTCCAATATGGAGATGTCCCATGCAGTAATTTTTTCCACCATAAGATTTCTTCAGTCTTCCAGGTTGAATGGCAATCAGCTTCAACCAATCCATTTCCTCTGAGCCCCAGACCATCAATAACCCTCCCAAGCCCATGATTGGACAGTGAAGGAGAAGCAGCATAGTAATTAGCTCATCTCTCTATCAATCAGCTATCTCCTCTATCACTGATTGGCTCTTTGTGCTGCTTGCCCCTTCCCAAAGTATTCTGAATCCATCTAGGCACCAAAACCCTTGGTCTCTTTGATCTATTGCAGCCTTTCTCAACCTTTTCAACATAGAGGAACCCTTGAAATAAATTTCTGGTCTCGGGGAACCCCTGCTAAAAAGTAAAAATCTACAACTCATGACACGTTAGTGTGACAGTCAGTGGGAAGAATGCTCCTTACTCTTGTCATCATTGGGAAGAATTACCCCCTTATAGATAGCTAAAATGAACAATGGTGTCATTGGGAACTTATCGGAGAGGCAGAAATTGCTCATTGCTTAAGGAACCCCTAGAAACCTCTGGAGGAACCCTAGAGTTCCATGGAACCCTGGTTGAGAAACCCTGATCTAGATTGATAGGATAGAAGTTTTATTGTAGGATAAGATAAGATAGATCAGCCTTTCTCAACCTTTTCAACATAGAGGAACCCTTGAAATAAATTTCTGGTCTCGGGGAACCCCTGCTAAAAAGTAAAAATGTACAAATCACGACACCTTAGTGTGACAGTCAGTGGGAAGAATGCTCCTTACTCTTGTCATCATTGGGAAGAATTACCCCCTTACAGATAGCTAAAAGGAACAATGGTGTCATTGGGAACTTATCAGAGAGGCAGAAATTGCTAATTTCTTAAGGAACCCCTAGAGACCTCTGGAGGAACCCGAGAGTTCCACGGAACCCTGGTTGAGAAACCCTGTTATATTGTTTTCTACAAGTATGTTGTTCCTGTATATCTAGAAGGTTCTGATCAGTGGTGGCCGGTGTGTTGGGGGTGCCGGACGCATGGAGTTCAATGGGGTTTTTTTTTTCTGAAGTACGTGATTAGAGCCAGAGGCTCTAATAAGCTTCAGTAAAAGGTGGACCCGGGGCGCAGAGCAGTGCGCCCCGGGCCCACCCATTGTGTGACAATAGCGAATGAATATTTGCTATTGTCACACGGATCCTCCTCCTGGCCAATCAGGAAACGGGTCCAGGACCCGTTTCCTTATTGGTGAAAGGCGAACTTTTGCGATTGGCCAAAGGGTAGGAGGAGGACTTGGGAGACGCGGAGGACTGAGGAGAGGCCGCCGCTGCATCAGGTAAGTGTACGCTGGTCTCTCTGCACGCTGTGCTAACTCTGCATTGAATGAAGGCACGCTGTGTTAACTCTGCATTGAAAGGGGTCACGCTGTGTTAACTCTGCATTGAATGGGGGCACGCTGTGCCAACACTGCATTGAAAGGGGGCATGCTGTGTTAACTCTGCATTGAATGGGGGCATGCTGTGCCAACTCTGAATTGAAAGGGGGCACGCTGTGCCAACTCTGCATTGAAAGGGGGCACGCTGTGCTAACTCATCATTGAAAGGGGGCACGCTGTGCTAACTCTGCATTGAAAGGGGGCACACTGTGCTAACTCTGCATTCAATGGGGGCACGCTGTGCCAACTCTGCATTGAATGGGGGCCCGCTGTGCTAACTCTGCATTGAAAGGGGGCATGCTGTGCTAACTCTGCATTGAAAGGGGGCACGCTGTGCTAGCTCTGCATTGAAAGGGGACACGCTGTTCCAACTGTGAATTGAAAGGGGGCACGCTGTGCTAACTCTGCATTGAAGGGGGCAGGCTGTGCTAGCTCTGCATTGAAAGGGGGCACGCTGTGCTAACTCTGCATTGAAAGGGGGCACACTGTGCCAACTCTGCATTGAAAGGGGGCACGCTGTGCCAACTCTGCATTGGAAGGGGGCACGCTGTGCCAACTCTGCATTGAAAGGGGCACACTATACTTTGATTACTGAAGGCCCCTTTCACACTTTTGTGACCTCAAAGTCATGCAATTTTTTGCCGCAAAGCAATGCCTATTAGATTTTTCTGTTTGCGCTCCCCCCCCCCAAAAATTTTGAGCACCAGCCGCCACTGGTTCTGATATAGAAAAATGCACGCAATCTATTAATGCCCTTATTACCCCAGTTGACTGCACAGACTGGGAATGCTAAGAATCAAGAATGCAGACAGGAATAAAGAATGCTTAACAGAAATAGCATGATATAAATAGAACTTTGTTTTGTCTTCTTAATTCAATGACGACAATGATGACAGCAGGTTCATTTTAAATACGTGAGTTTCACAAGTTGTGCTTTGTGCAGTTTAACTATTGCTATACATACACTATATTGCCAAAAGTATTGGGACACCTGCCTTTACACGCACATGAACTTTAATGGCATCTCAGTCTTAGTCCGTAGGGTTCAATATTGAGTTGGCCCACCCTTTGCTACCTGGACCCCAGTGTGGTCCCCCCGTTTTCTGGAGTGTACTGTGTCCAGGACTGTTACACTATGGATAAATAGCTTGATGAGCGTTTTTTATTCAATACGTTTGTGAGTCCTTTTTATGGCATTTCCTTATTAAAGATTTTTTTGGGATAATGCACTATGCTGGTGCACACTTTTGTGCTTGTTTATTGTAGAGCTTGTCATTGTGTTATTACCTGACTTGGCTCTCTTTTTACCAGATGAGGAACATCCGGGATTTGCGTCCAACCATTGGCAATGGAAGAACCCAACATTTTTTTCAAAGGCTTCTTCACTATTATCCTTCTGCTTGCGCTAGGTAAGTCCAACTTTACCCTGCAATATCTGCGAAGATTTCACTTTTCTGGATAAATCTCTGTTATTAATCCATCCATACTTGTTGTTTTTGTTTTTTTTTTGGGGGAGGGTTTCTGCTGTCTGTGTCCCATGTGGGCAATTTACCTCCTTTCCAACAGGAAGTGAAATCTCTCCAGGGCAAAGTAAAATCCACTCTTAAGCCTCGTACACACGCGTCGAAATTCGGCAGGGAATTTTCGTCCGACGACCGATCTGCCGATTTTCGGCTTGTTAGTATGATGCTTCCGACAAACGACTCCGACTTTTCGGCCGAAAAAAAATCTGGTGTGCAGGCTATAAAATTTTTGACGGCGGTCAAAACACGGCTGATTTTCGTGCAGTCAGTACAGATTTCGACAGGGAAAAATCTAATGAGCAAGTCTGGGCATGCTCAGAGAAGAAAGAACACAATGAAAGCAAACCAACACATGACATCACTTCTGAAGTAGAATTTTGTCGGGCGAGAAAATTCGTGTGCAGTCTAGAGCACATTCCAACCAACAAAACATCACTCTGGACAAAAGACGGATGATCGGTCGGCCGATAATCGTTGCGTATGTACAAGGCTTTAAGCACTTGTTGACAGTTTTCAATAGAACGGGTGTCGCCATTAAATGCTTTCCTCTTACCTCCTGTTCTAGTGACTAGTATACTATTTTGGGGTTCCAATCACTTTTTGTTCCATTTGCAATGGTCACCAAGACAAGAGTCGGGACACAGAGAGCAGGGGAAACACAAAAGGGATTCTAAACCGCAAGTAATTGTTCCCTTCAAGTAGAACTAAGGGCAAAACTCTTTTTTTACTTTGGGTAGAAAAAAGGGGGTTATACCCCCTTCAGTCCCTTTTTTTTATTGCTAGCGTCCCACTGGGGAGATTTCCCATCACTTCCTGTCCCATAGCCAAAACAGAGAGTAAAAGGAAATCCCTCTAAAGTGAGGGAATCTCCCCATTGGAAGATATCCCCCTCTACTCCTGTTCTGGTGAAAACCCAAAATTTGGTATTTTCCTTCACTTTCAGTGATAAAGGTAAACAGGACAAACAGAGGGTGAATCTCCCAACACTGGCAGACAGCAATAAAAACCTGACAGGTGTTACATAGTTAGTCTGGTTGAAAAAAGACACGTCTATCCAGTTCAACCAATAGAAGGGGAAAAAAATACAAACCCATATATACAATTCTATACCCACAGCTGATCCAGAGGAAGGCAAGGAACCCCAATAAAGCATAATCAAATTTAATCCAGCAGGGGAAAAATATCCTACCTGATCCCCCAAGAGGCAATCAGATATTTCCTGGATCAACTTTACATATACAGGTACATCTCACAAAATAAGTATATCATCAAAAAGTTATTTTTATTTCAGTAAATTCAATTAAAAATGTAAAACTGCATTGTTGGGTCTGGTGCCTCTCAACCTTTTGACAATACACCACCGATTCTCTATGGCAGTGGTCCTCAACTCCGGTCCTCAGGGCCCACTAACAGGCCAGATTTTAAGTATTACCTTGGGGAGATGCAGACTAGAGTACTGCAATCACTGAGCAGCAAATGATATCACCTGGGATGTATTTCAGTTATCTTGCAAATCTGGCCTGTTAGTGGGCCCTGTAGGCTAGGGTTGAGGACCACTGCTCTATGGGGTTTAGGTTAGGCATGTTTGCATGCCAATCAAGCACAGTGATGCCATGATCATTAAAGCAGGTATTGATACTTTTGGCAGTGTGGGCAGGTGGACCACACAGTGGACCAACACAAGCAGATGACATGGCTCCTCAATTAATCACGGACTGTGGGAAATTTTGCATTTGATTTGAAAATGAAGGTCTCAGAGTCTGGAGGAGGAGTGGAGAGGCACAAAATCCAAGTTGCATGAGGTCCAGTGTGAAGTTCCCACAGTCAGTGATGATTTGGGGAGCCGTGTCATCTGCTGGTGTTGGTCCACTGTGTTTTATCAAGTCCAAAGTCAGCGCAGCCCTCTAGCAGGAAATTCTAGAGCACTTCATGCTTCCCTCTGCTGACCAGCTTTATGGAGATGCTGATTTCATTTTCCAGCAGGTCTTGGCACCGCCCACACTGCCAATACCTGGTCACATGATCATGGGATCACTGTGCTTGATTGGCCAGCAAACTCGTCTGACCTAAGCCCCATAGAGAATCTGTTGGGTATTGTCAAGAGGAAGATGAGAGACACCAGACCCAACAATGCAGATGAGCTGAAGGCCGCTATCAAAGCAACCTGAGCTTCTATAACACCTCAGCAGTGCCACAGGCCATGCCACGTCGCATTGATGCAGTAATTTATGCAAAAGGACCCCCGACCAAGTATTGAAGTACATACTATACTGTACATAGACATACTTTTCAGTAAGCCAACATTTCTTTATTAAAAATCCTTTTTATTTTATTGGTCTTATGTAATATTCAAATTTTCTAAGATTCTGAATTTTGGGTTTTTACTAGCTATAAGCCATAATCTTTAAGATTAAAAGAAAGAAATGCCTGAAATATATCACTCTGTGTGTAACACATCTATATAAAATGTATGAGTTTCACTTTTTGAATTGAATTACTGAAATAAATTAACTTTTTGATGATATTCTAATTTTATGAGATTCACATAAATATTTGTAATTCTAAATCCTCTCCACTTTATTCAAGACTAGAAAAAAAAAGTTTTGCCTTTAGTTATACTTTAAGTATGAAGTGGATCACTCCTTTAGCTAACTGCAGATGCTTATAAGGGACTCTTCCTCAGACATAGATATCAACACATTCGAAGAAATAGAGCTGGCGGCACACCATAATGTCCAACATTTGTAAAAACTTTATTATTCCAGGACAACTGTCTAGAAGCCCCTCCTAGAACCTCCTCCATGGAAGCCCCTCTTAGAACCTCCTCCATGGAAGCCCCTCCTAGAACCTCCTCCATGGAAGCCCCTCCTAGAACCTCCTCTATGGAATCCCCTCCTAGAACCTCCTCCATGGAATCCCCTCCTAGAACCTCCTCCATGGAAGCCCCTCCTAGAACCTCCTCCATGGAAGCCCCTCCTAGAACCTCCTCTATGGACCCACCTTAACTGTAGAGAACGATTACGGTGTGTTGTCGACTGTTTTTCTTTAGTGATTCTAATACCCCAGGGAAACTTGTTCCAAAAGCTATTGACTAAGAGGGATTTCCCCTAACTTTGGAAACATACGGGTTCCTTGCATTTTTTTTTTTTTTTTTTATTATTTGCTTACATTTTTTTCTTTTTGTTTTTTTTTAGATGACTTTACCAAATGCACAACTTCAACATCTTCAAGTAAGAACCATAAATCTGCATTTGAAATCTTTCTTGGGAAAGTGTTTTAAGATTACGTAAAGATGAACATCTTTCTGTATCAAAGAGTTTGTGCAAACAATATTATTTTTATCGGTAGTTAAATTTATGCAAATAACATTTGTTATCTGTCTGATCTGCAGGTCTTTTGTACCCATATGGAAGTTCTTCATCTGATGCCACCGCTCCAAAAGCGGATGACGGAACAAATGGCCCAATAACACCTTCTACCAAGTTAACCCTCTTCGGAAATGTATCTACCACTATCTATGTGAGTTTTTACTGTTATATGTAAAGTGCTTTGGCTTGGCCTCTTCCCTACAATTTCCTGAGCCCTTCTATTGTTTGAAGAGTCCACCATCATGGTAATGGGATTGAAAGGAGAACACAGGCGCCACTCTAAGTGCAGAATCTTGAGATTTATTAAAAGAACCAAAAGAAAGGTACTCACAAAGGGAGCAGTATAAAAAGCATCATTATGTATGTGGATGATCGCTCCGGTGTTTTGATTAGGATGGCTTGAGCGGTCGCGGTATGCAGGCTGTAATCGGTGGCAATCCGTACTTCCTGGTCGCGGGACACTCTGTTGCCGATCCGTTGTCGCTTCTGGGATGTGTAATTGTGTGATGGCGCCGGCGACGCGTTCTCTGAGCATGCGCTCCTTCCTCAGGCCTTATACTGATCCCTTTGTTAGTACCTTTCTTTTGGTTCTTTTAATAAATCTCAAGATTCTGCACTTAGAGTGGCGCCTGTGTTCTCCTTTCAGTTGGCTCCAAGCATCTTCTACTTGTCACAAGAGCTGCCTACGGAGTGTGTTTCTGGGATTTCATATATGTATGGACCTTTTATATGGACTTCTAGATTATGAACTATCCTGTTAAGGATTTTTTGTCTGAATTTTCATCCATTATTTGTTTGACCCCCTGCCCAATTAGTGAAACTTGTGAGGTCTCTAGTACTCCTCTTTCCCCATTGTGCACCAGTTTTTGTTTAACATGGTAATGGGATTGCACAGAGGCTTTGTACATCATTTCTTCCTATATTTTAATTAGGACTCATTTAATTAAATTACAAATTAATATCTTACATTCTCCTTTTGAGCATGTAGGGTAGGCGGGTGGCACTTCCTCCATGTTCCCCTTCTTGATGGGCACCAAGCGTGGTTCACATAGAAGGCCCAGCCCGGGGTGGGTTCTTTTGGACTACGCTAGGTAACTTGAATAGGGGCAACAAACTTGCAAATGGGGTACCTTAACTTGAACTGATGACTGATCTGTAGTTAACTCGGTTGATGTTATAATGCAGGGATCCTCAAACTACCCTCCAGCTGTTGCAGAACTACACATCCCATGGGGCATTGTAAAACTCCGACATTCACAGACGTGACTAGGCATGATGGGAATTGTAGTTCCTAAACAACTGGAGGGCCTTAGTTTGAAGACCCTTGTTATAGTGTTACTAAACCCAGGAGCCTGCAATCACTATATCTGGTCCCCCACCGTACACAGGACATGAAAATGCGATCGTTTTCGTAAATATAAACTGCAAAACACCTTTTTTCATGCGCAGTATATAGCAGTCTTGTGACTTCTATCAGTGTCTGGTTAAAGCTTGTAGGAGGAGTTTTCCTTCTCCTCTGACTGGCTATAAGGCTGCAGGACCCCTGACCCTCTGTCTGGACAGTGCTGATTGGCCCTGTGCTGGTCACATGCACCTGCCAAAGAAAAAAAAAATACCATCTAGCAATATACACCAAACTGAGCATGTGCAGCTTGCCCCAAGGCTCTGTTCTATCAGCAGATGGATTGGGGGACAGTAGAGAAGACAGGATAAAACAGCCTTTTTACACAATGCAGAGGATTAACTCCTTAGGTTCCACAGTGAGTATAACAATCATGCTTTACTGCATATACAGATTGATTTATCTGTTGTGGGTTTAGTAACACTTTAATATACACCACTATGGTAACTGTTGCATTTAGGAGGGACACGCAAAGCCATTGCCCTCTGCACCTGTCCAGATAATCTCTGCTTCCTCACTCCCAGTAACAGTATGCGGTCCCGCTGTGCATCTAGCGTGGACTCCATGCTTGCACTCACTTAACTCTTGCTCCTCCGTACCTGTGTACAGGCTGAGAACCTCTACGGTGCTGATCTGCTTCTGTTGCTTTGGGAGACAAAGCGCTCATGGAAAGAGTGCCAACAACAACTCCCTCTTGCAAGAGACTGTCCTACCTGCCACAGATGCACGCTTCATGACAGGCTGCTTGTAAAACCTCAGTTACCTTTGGTAACCACTTGTTTGTACTCAACACTTACAAAGCTATCTTCACACCCCAATGTGCTTTACTGACCCACGCTGTGACCATGTGTTCCGGTTGTCGGACATTCTATCTATCTATATACAGTAACAGCAGGTACAATGTTAATGGGTGCCAGTTACTTACTCCTTTAGTATCTTAAGACCAGGCAAGGTCAAAGTTACAAAAGCTTTACCAAAAACTCTTAGCATAACTGTCACGTACCTGGTAGGTAGAGCCTGAATGTGGCCTCTCTTACACCTCTGACTCAGAGCCCCTGATAGAGTAAACAGGAGGCGCAGAGTGCAGAGTCGCATGAGTGCTGGTGGACGTGCAGGTTGCAGGACTGCTGGTAGCGTAGAGTTCCAGAAGGGGGTAGGTATCCTGGGAGTTGTTGGACCAATGCAGCAACTAGGGAGCCTCTGGGAATACTGGAAGGTAAGCAGAGTCAGACAAGCCGGGTCATACACAGAGAGGTCAGATCAGGTACAAGTGGAGAGACTGGAGAATGGTCAAAGAACAGGCTGGGATCAGTGCATGCAGAGAACTGGAGTAGTCAGAGGCAAGCCGGGTCAAGATTTCAGGAACAACACAGGTAACAGGAGGCAGGACTGGCACGGAACGCTGTAGACGAGACAGCACTGATCCTGGGAGCAGATCCAGCTTAAATAGCCCTTTTGATGCCTAAAATGTCATCAGGTGCGCAGCGCATATTAGCGTGCGCATGCGCACTCAAATTCGCATGCTGGCGCTTTCGCGTTTGGCAATTAACCGATTAGCCAATTAGCGCGTGCTAACGCATTGGCGTTAGCTAAGGGCACTTCTTCCTTGAGAGATTCGAGGGGCAGGACCTTGCCTGCGGTCGCCAACTTGTCTTCTGCCAGGACCTTCCTGACAATAACAGAACAAAATGCACAGTCTTTTCCTAACGTCCCTAATACCTAACTCAGGCTTGTGGCTGCCCCAGCATACCTGCACAGGCAAGAGTCCATATATGGCAGAGTCCATGGTGGCAGTATCCAGGGCTGGTATCTTCAGTGAAAACTGCAGGTCCCAGCAACCCCCCTACAAGGTGTATGTGACAGCAGACAGGGTCAGAAGATTACCACTTTGAGAGTATGGGGGGGAGGAACAGAAGACTTCAACTAAGAAAGCACAAGGGACAATTCTCATTTAATGTAAGTACTGTCCCTTGTGCCTTTATAAAAATAAAATGACTTGAACATAGGCTTTAATAAAAAATTGATCTAAAACTTTTTTGTTTCCATTCAAAGGACCAATAGGGAGGCTTGGAAGCTGGATCCATGTAAGATTGTTACAGGAAAAGTTGAGATCTGCCTGTAACTTTAGCTCTCTGTGCACTTGGCTGTACTGATTGTTTTGACAAAGCAAAAATGGCGTTTTTTCCCCCAAATTTGAGAATGAATTAGCAGCTGCCCTACCAAAGCTTTTGCTTTTACTATACTCTAGCAATAGTTTTATAATGCTTTTTACATTTTTACCAGTTGATTTTATGGAATTAAGTCTGTTTTTTTTCATCTGTTATTAGGTGGATAACAATGGTTTACTGTCATTTAATGCATCCATCTCGGCATTCACACCCCAAAAACTCCCAGTAGTTAATGGCAGCAACCCCTTCGTGGCTCCATTCTGGGCAGATGTGGACAATGTCTTAGAGGGTGACATATATTACCGGCAGAGCACCGACGCTGACCTCCTAAGCCGCGCAACGTCTGATATCAAATCTTACTTCAGTCTTCCCACATTTTCAGCAACATGGGCATTCGTGGCCACTTGGAGTAATGTGACGTATTATGGATCTACAGCCTCATCTAGAACGGTAAATTTACTTAAAGTATGCTGATTTATTCAACAAGTGCAGCATTCCACCATGGGAAAGAAATACACATTTGGAATGCAGATATTCACCCTACTAAATAAAGCAAAACATTTGATATTTTTTTTTAACTTTTTTTTTTTCGTCCATTAAATTACAATAAACAAATATGTATACAGCGCTATATAAAATCAAATAAAGCGACAATGTGCATCATATAAATCAATAAATAACCTCTTCGCGCCTAAGGGTATAACAAATGCTAATGTCTAAGCACAATTTTGCAACTTTGACATGTGTTAATAAAACCGTACTAGAATCACTAGAGATGGCCTTGCGGTTCGCCCGGCGGTCGGTTCGCGGCGAACTTTGCAAAAAGGCGGACTTTTGCCGATGTTCGCGAATATGTCCGCGCCGCCATTTTCTTTTTCATTCAGAAGAACTTTGACCCATGACACAGCCGTCAGGTGGAACGGGACAGCCAATTGAAACATTCCAGCACATGGACAGTCCCCCTACCCTATAAATAGACCCGATCTGGCGGCCATTTCACATTCCGCTTTCTGCCAATGTAGGGAGAGGTCTGCTGTGCTCATCAGGGAGAGTTTGCTAGACACATATAGCGCTGTGAAGATCCACAAAAGTCCTTTCCAGGGCTGGTATTTCAGTATAGGCCTTCTACAGTCTCTTTTCAGGTTAGGTACAGGTATCCTGTGGTTGCTTTAGGAGCAGTTAGAGATCGGCTGCAGTCACAAATCGATCTGTCAATGTCCACAAAAGTCCTTCTCAGGGCTGGTATTTCGGTATAGGTCTAGTATCTTTTGAGCTTAGGGAGAGGTATCCTGTGGTTGCTTTAGGGGCAGTTAAAGATCGGCTGCAGTCACACACAAATCGCTAATCGATAATAAAAAAGGACGTCAATTTAATTTGGGTACAACGTCGCACGTCTGCGCAATTGTCCCTTAAAGTCACGCAGTACCGAATCGTAAAATAGGCCCTGGTCTTTGAGCAGCCAAATCCTCCGGGGCTTAAGTGGTTTTAAAATATTACTTTCACGTTCACTGAAACTTTTCCAAAAACAGCCTCTAGTTTCATCATGTAGCACTTTTGGGCAAAATTAGCTTAAAGCTGAGTGTCACCTATGGCAATTTTTGCATAATTACTTGGGTTCTTCTCTAACCCTCATGAGTGATTTAAAGCCAATTTTCTCCTTACTTTAACCAAGTACAGCAAACTTTTTACCTTCCCCTTAGGCTCCAATGTATTTTTTCCAAAATAACAGTGTTGGCATGTTACCAGTTTCCTATTGAACCTCAAAAAAATACTCTTTTTTTTTTTCTTCTTTTTTAAATGCACAGGTTAACACAT
Source organism: Pelophylax lessonae (assembly GCF_965119305.1). Lineage (NCBI taxonomy): Eukaryota > Metazoa > Chordata > Amphibia > Anura > Ranidae > Pelophylax > Pelophylax lessonae. The sequence continues at coordinate 211,575,121 of NC_138779.1, read as the reverse complement.
TTCAGGCTGTCCTCATCACAAATGGAAGCTTCACTTTTGTGATGTTCAACTATGGCAGTATTCTTTGGACGACGGGGACATCCAGTGGAGGTGATGGTAAAGGAACTGGAGGAACCCCAGCCCTGGTGAGAATGAGGAGCAATGATCCTTCAGAGGGCTGAACAAGTCTATAAACATAAACAAAGTTTTTCCTTTTTCTTTTTTTTACATGAAACAATGAAATAAGGTGTGTAGCAGGCCAAAGACCCCCCAACCAGAAACCAGTCAGTCATCGGCAAAACCACCAGATGTGCAATGGTTTTCCTCGTTGGCCACAATTCCTGAAGCAACTATAAGGGATCTTCAAAAAGTTTCCTCACTTTTTTATATTTAAAAGTTTAAAAAAAGTGCAGAACTTTTTGAAGAACCCCCTCGAATCACTGCAACCAGGATGTGTATGGGCTAACCGAGCACCGAGCTGGAACCCAGAACGATCACATAGGAATTTTTATGAGGATTTAAGGGTGTTAAAGGAACATTATGCAACAGTTGACCAGTCCCTACTCCAAACCTTAGGTTATCTGGTTCAAGCAGCTGCATGATCCATTCTCACCTACTTGGGTTCCAATGTACAATCCAGGATGGTATCACCCTACTGTTTTTAATTGGCAAGCCCTGATGAAGGGGGGTGTTGAGCACTGAAATTTGTTGGATTTTTGTTGTAGAATAAATCATTATACACTGTATAAACTAGATTTGTGCTCCCATCTTTTCAATTTAATTTTTAGTAATCTTTTCCAGTGATAGTGAAGGAAATATGCACTCAGATAGCAGCAGTCTGAGCATATAAGAAATAAACTAATAGTGCCAAATCCTTTATCAACTTGAAATAAGGAAGGATTGGGAGGCCAGGGTTTTTTGGCACAGAAGGTTTCTAAAATTAATTTTTATTGATAAGTTCATATAAAAACTGGGAAATAACAATAAATTCTAAAAAAGTACCTTACATAAGGCCCAAATACATTTTTGTAGCAGTTTACTTAATACTTGCTTTATACAGAATATACAGAAAAGATTTCGAAAACTAAATATAAATAGATACTTCACATCAAGAAGATCTTAACGAAGGGTGACAGAAATGAGGACTGCCGTCCAACCAGATCAGCTGATGCTGTATTCAATTATTCAATAAATATTCACATTGCTCAACATGTTTCGCCTTATACAGCTTCGTCTGGAGCGTTCTAGTGAGGTATTCTGTATAATGCTATAAACCAGGAAACACGCATTAGCGTCCCTAGTAACTAACGAGGAGGGTATCGAGAGAATGGGTACATCCATGTACTCCTAAACGAATGTCCAATGGTGGCGGTTCCCCATCCGGGGGGGATATGTGGACATTAATTTAGGAGTACATGGATGTACCCATTCTATGAGGCTACAGTCTGGATTCAAGCCACAGTAACTATTTTTACTTGGGCTTGTTGACGCCAGCCAGGTTTTCATTAACCCTTGGTTGTTACAATTCCAATGGCCTATATCTCCTACCGATTATATGATCCATCCTTCTGAAATCCACGATACCCTCCTCGTTAGTTACTAGTGATGCTAATGCGCGTTCCCTGGTTTATAGCATTATACAGAATACCTCACTAGAACGCTCCAGACGAAGCTGTATAAGGCGAAACATGTTGAGCAATGTGAATATTTATTGAATAATTGAATACAGCATCAGCTGATCTGGTTGGACGGCAGTCCTCATTTCTGTCACCCTTCGTTAAGATCTTCTTGATGTGAAGTATCTATTTATATTTAGTTTTCGAAATCTTTTCTGTATATTATGTATGAAGCAAGTATTAAGTAAACTGCTACAAAAATGTATTTGGGCCTTATGTAAGGTCATTTTTTAGAATTTATTGTATTCCCCAGTTTTTATATGAACTTATCAATAAAAATTTATTTTAGAAACCTTCTGTGCCAAAAAATCCTTGCCTCCCAATCCTTCCTTATTTCAATCTTTTCCAGTGGTTGGTGGGCAGGCTCCAGAACCGCACACTACATACAACATTACAACAAATCACTACCAAGTTTAGCACTTTTTTACCCCAAGTTTAGCACTGTTTTACTTTTTTAAATAGACAGTGCAAAGGGGGGGTTAAATGTACTTATGCTAAATAGTGTGTAATATAAAAATATGTTTATAAAAATGTGTTTCCATGCATAGTTTGTATTTATATATGTATGTGGTAGCCAGGGCCGCTGATAGGGCAGTACAACCAGCCCTGTTGTACCGGGCCGGGCCCCATCAGGGGCCCCGAAAGCTTTATAGTCAATGTCTGCCAAAATAAAGAAATAGGGCTTACTAAAATACACCCTCCCCACTCCTACATGCTTTGGGGGGTTTATAAACACATTTTTCTGGGGTCCATCAGATCAGCTGTGGGGCCCAGGAGGTCGTAGCATTGCAGGGACTTTTTAATCATTTTCGGGGCGTAAGAACATGCCCCATGCTGCAACCTGCTCTGCTAAGTTATAGTTCGGGTTGGTTGGCCGGCTGCCTGCTCTGGCAGAGGGATTTTGTGTGCATGTCCTGCTCTATCAGGACAGATGCAGAGACCGAGTGGAGGCTGCTGACACTGACAGGGAGCAGCAGCAGCACTAGTCCCAACTGCGGAGGCGGCGACATGGCACCATCACACAGTGAGTGACACTAATATTCGGATACAGTCACCAGAAAGCAAATGCGCATGCGCCGGTTTTCGACAAAACAAGCCAAGCTCCGAGCCGAGACATCCGAATATAATTTAACCCTTACATGACGGAGCCGATGGAGAGGGAGGGGATACGTATCTTCATGTGTATGGGGAGATGGGAGGGGATGGACACTGATATCTCCTACCTAGCTCCTCCCCTCTCCCCGTACACACTCCTCTCCCATCCCCGCTCACCTTCCTCTCCTCTCCGTCCCACTGTAGCATGAAGCTAGGTATCCCCTCCCTCTCCATCCGCTCCACCAGCTTTCACGGGATGCATATCTTCATGCTACACCGGTGCCTCCAAGCTTTTTAAGAGGATTCTGATGCTGGGAGGTGGGGCAGTGTTCCTGACCATGATTGGCGGTCACATGATCGGAAAGCTTGCAATCGCAAGTAGAGATTAGGAGCTTTCCATTAATCGCCAATAACTGTCCAGGGAGCGCACAGAGCACACGCTTTCGGCACAGCAATGTGTACATTCTGGTCCACCCGCCAAGAGGCTGTATTGATGCGTGCGTCCGGCGCAAAGAGCTTAAGAACGTTCCAAGCTTTCCAGTTAGGGCCGCCTGTCAGTTTTCATGTGGACCTGATTGAAAGCACTATTTAGGTCTACACCTAGCTCTATGTCCGTTCAGGAAAGAAAAAACTATGGAAAAGGATTGCGTCTTTTTCTGTTTTTCCAGAGCAGATTAGAGACCATTTACAAATGGTCACCCATAAAGCCATCACAATTCCACCTTTGTCTATTGTATGGTGCATGCGAACACAAACTGAACAGGCGGAGTCAAAGGAGGGGCCAGGAGTGGGGCAGAGGGCAGGGCCAAGGGTGGGATCAAAGGGGGCCCCATCAGGTAGGCTGTAGGGGGCCCCATGATTTCT
>NC_138779.1:211359007-211569007 GCF_965119305.1 Pelophylax lessonae | reverse complement strand
ATGTGTAAAAGAATTGTGCATTTAAATAATTCCATTAAATATTTTTTTTTTTTTTTTTTTTGCTTATTACGTTATATAACATGAAAATGAAGCCTTTTTCACAATATTTCAGAAATAGAAAAAAAAATGCTCTCATCATAAACACGACACAACAGATTTGAAAATGCTTGCATATTCTTTAACATCTTTTTTTTTTTTTTTTTTAAAGATACATTGTTAATATAAATTCACAAACACTTTAACAAGTTTTCTCAAAACTCCTGCTATTCAGTTTGTATTTCTAGTAGATTACAAAAGAAATATACAATTTTAAAACACTAATAATCAAAAAATAAATATTTTAACCTCTAAAATGTTGAAAACTTTAGTGTTTATGTGTAAAAGTAATGTGCATTTGAATAATTCCATTAAATATCTTTTTTTTTTTTTTTTGCCTATTATATAACATGAAAATGAAGCCTTTCCACAATATTTCAGAAATAGAAAAAAAATGCTCTCATCGTATACACGACACAACAGATTTAAAAATGTCCGCATATTCTTTAACTTTTTTTTTTTTTTTTTTAAAGATACATTGTTAATATAAATTCACAAATACTTTAACATAAAAAAAAAAAAGTTTATTAGTTTTCTCAAAACTCCTGCTATTCAGTTTGTATTTCTTGTAGATTACAAAATAAATATACAATTTTAAAACACTAATAAACAAAAAATGAATGTTTTAACCACTAAAATGTTGAAAATGTTAGTGTTAATGTGTAAAAGAATTGTGCATTTGAATAATTCCATTAAATATCTTTTTTTTTTTTTTTTGCATATTATATAACATGAAAATGAAGCCTTTTTCCCAATATTTCAGAAATAGAAAAAAATTGCTCTCATCATATACACAACACAACAGATTTGAAAATGTCCGCATATTCTTTAACATCTTTTTTTTTTTTTAAAGATACATTGTTAATATAAATTCACAATTCGGAATAAAAAAATAAATAAATTCACAAACACTTTAACATAAAAAAAAAAAAGTTTATTAGTTTTCTCAAAACTCCTGCTATTCAGTTTGTATTTCTAGTAGATTACAAAAGATAAAACACTAATATACAAAAAAATGAATGTTTTAACCACTAAAATGTTGAAAACATTTAGTGTTAATGTGTAAAAGTAATGTGCATTTGAATAATTACATTAACTATCTTTTTTTTATTTTTTTTGCTAATTATATAACATTAAAGAGTAATTCAACTCTCTCAATTAACATTAAATATATATATATATATATATATATATATATATATATAATTTTTTTTAAACAATAATCTTTATTAGAATTTTTCATAACAAACATACAAATAAAGAACAATAAGAACAATAATAACCCCACACAACCCCCCCCCCCAAAAAAAAAAAACATTAAATATTTTAATTCTTATATATAAGTAAATAGATAGGAAGTTATATTACAGTTACTTGTTTTAAAACATTTTTATACATTTCTTCAGTTGCTTCCTGGTTTCTGGCCTAGGCCAAAATGATGTCATACATCCCAGGAGTCCTGATGACATTTATTTTTTATATTTTTTCATCTGGAGGAGGAGAGGAGGGACTTTCTTAGCTAAACACACCCTCCTGTCTGCTTGCCTGAGCTAAGGGCAAATGGATTCCAGGAAGTAAAAGCTGCATGAATAATCTGCCCTTACTCAAGATAACAGCAGCTAGAATTGCTAGGGAGGTGTTTTTTCACAGTGATTTATCAACAAAATAAAGCATGGAGCATGGAGCATGGGTTGATTGATAGATGGGTGAGTTTGTTTTAAATACAAAAAAATGTATTAAATAGCGTTTTCAGTTTGCGGTACTCAGATACAGCTAAGTTCCACAATAACAGCACACAGTATAAGACATTTGTCTTAGGTTAGTACATTTTAATCTCTTGAACTTTGTATTATTTTTGTTATGTTTGACAACATTTTACTGCAGATTATTTATTTGTGACATCAAGTGTGATAAGTAAAAAGATGTCCATCCATAGTGGATTTTACGACAAGGATATTGGAAAAAAAATAAAAAGTTATGCCTAGCCTCCACAGTAAGTATACTATATAAAATTGTTTTTACATTCAGAAAATGTTAAAAAAAAAAAGAAAATGTATTTAATCCATGTTTAAGCACGTCCCGAAAAAAAGGGACACGGAGCAGAGAAGAGCTCCACCCATATTTTTCAACAGACACAGGAAGGACCTTGCCGCGGTTCTGTTGCTCACAATCTGTGAACTTCACTGCAGACGAAATGGAAGAATTCTTAGCTCTTCCATGCTGTGTTGTATACAGATTGTGCTAACGCTTCCTCCACAATTGCAAAGATATTGCATCCAGTGGCAGATGGTGCTACATGGGCTAGGGGGGCGGCAGATGGACCACACCAGCTTCAGCCCGCACACTATACCCCCCCCCCTGGACCACACCAGCTCCAGCCCGCACACCATACCCCCCCTTTCCCGGTCCACACCAGCTCCAGTCCACACACCATACTCCCCCCCACCCCCGAACCACACCAGCTACAGCCTGCACACCATACCCCTCAGACCACACCAGCTCCAGCCTGCACACCATACCCCCCGGACCACACCAGCTCCAGCCTGCACACCATACCCCCCAGACCACACCAGCTCCAGCCCACACACCATACCACCCCCACCACACCAGCTCCAACCCACACACCATACCCCCCTGGACCACACCATGAGCGAGCAGGCAACTCGATGGTGGAGTGATTGTCACACATGCCTTGTGTTTTTTTGGTCTCCGTTTCCACACATGGAGGTTTTGCTGCTGTCTAGGCTTTGTGGTTCCTCTTACCAAGAATTTGGACTTTTATATTACTTTACATTTTATTTCTGAATTTTGGATTGGTTTATTTGCACTTCTTTTGTATATAATTGTCTATAATATACAATACATCATGGGCTTGTGTTGACGGGATGTTTTGTCTGTGTGGGAATCAGATGGGTTTTGCATTTCCACACAAGTCTATGGAAATGCAAAACCCACTTGAAGCACGTCAAAAGGTGATCAATTGCAGGTACAGGCGGTCCCTGGGTTACAAACAAGATAGGGTCTATAGGTTTGTTCTTAAAGCAGAGTTCCGCCCCACTCCAAAAATTAAAAGTCAGCAGCTACACATACTGTAGCTGCTGACTTTTAATATTAGGACACTTACCTGTCCTGGAGTCCAGCGATGTCGGCACCGCAGCCGATGTTACCATCAGCTGTCGGGTGGTGCCGCTGCTATTGCCCGGTAAGGGAGCCCAGCAGTGAAGCCTTGCGGCTTCACGTGCTGGTCCCTACTGCGCATGCGCATTCAGATTGGATCGGCGGTGGGGGAAGGAGGAGGGGGCCAAACTTCCGAGGTGCCGTCTCCCGGAAGTGGGGAAGGGTACCTGTCAAAAACAGGTACCCGTTCCCGCCTCCCCCCTGAAAGGTGCCAAATGTGCCACCGGAGGGGGGGGGGAAGCAAATGAGTGGAAGTTCCACTTTTGGGTGGAACTCCGCTTTAAGTTGAATTTGTTTGTAAGTCAGAACAGGTATACATTTTTTTAAGTGTAGCTCCAGCCAAAAGGATAATTTTTTTGGATAGCATAGGGAAGGGTTAACTACCCTATACCATTTTTTTTATTTTTTTTTGTTGTATGTCCCCCTGTTCAGATGATTTCACCTCTCTTTCTGTCCCTATGACGACTGGATTTTGAAAATTTTGGGTTGTTGTGGAAACAAGGATTGGTGATAAAGCTTCAGTGGAGACACCTTTTTCACAGTGAATTTCCCTTCCTAGGGGTAGATTTCCTCTCACTTCCTGTTGTCTCCCTTCGTTTGTAAGTAGGAGTCATTTGAAAGTCGGATGTTTGTAACCCGGGGACCGCGTGTAAATGCACCTGACAATGAATAATGAAAGATCTCAGAAGTATCGCAAACTGATACGAAACTGATCCATCAACCAAAGCCCATTGACGAAGGCCTAAAAACCCTACAGGGAGTATAGGAACTCCTCAAAATGTGCACAGTAGGTGTGCAAGCCTGGAAACATACACAGAGATCTTACCATAAGTGCCGGTTCACACTACCGCGGCACGACTTCAGGGGCGACCTGTGAAGTCGCGTGCACAGCGACTTCGGCGCGACTTGCGCAGACTTCATATAATGAATGTCAGCGACTTGAGTCTTCCCGTAGCACTGCATGGACCGCGACTTGTCAGGATGTGAATGGGCACTAAGGGTCCTTGACAGACATAAATATGTGGTAGGTGATTTAAATCTACAAAAAGTAGAGTCTACAAAAAATGAAATTCTCATACAGTCATCAATATATCAAACTAAATTATGAGTTAGCATTAGCCCTCAACCAATAAGTTTAAATTAAGTGTGCCCGGTACAACATATTTGCAAAAAAATGACAAAAACGTGATATATTTGCTCTATGATTTTATTGCTTTAATTTTTTTTGACACAGAAAAGTTCATTGGGTTTCTAACTTACAATGGTCAACAGCACTGGCACCATAACAGTAAGATAAAAGTCCTTAGTTCTCTAATTTTGTGTATTGTGTATTGACCTTCCATTTCATGAAGGGTTTTCCAAAACAAAGGTGAGAGTTGGGCCTAAAAGTTGTTGTCACAAAGCCATTGGAGGCTCTGTTCTTTATTTGTGATTCATGTATAGAAAGTGTGACTTTAATGCAATGTCAACTTATCCTGGGTGGTCTTCCCATAGGTTGAGCTTAAACAGAAGATCACCATTTTATTAAAAAGTACTGTACCGATTGAAGAAACATTGTTTATGGAAGACAGTCACCCTTAGCTATGGTCTCTTGGATCCAATTTAGGTAATTGCAGACTTTAGTGTATATTCCCGGGTGATTGGGTTCTCCACATGGAATGTGTCCCCAGGATGTGACACCATAGAGTTTAGAATTACACACCAAGGGCCCACCAGAGTCACCCTGCAGGAACATAGACCGAAAGTTAACTAAAAGTAATCTTCTGATTTGGGAACACAAGAACTAAAAATATTAAAGCTGAACTTCAGGTAAAAAGCCTAGGACACACAGGAAATATACAGTATATACACATATGGGAGTTGTTTTAGCTGTCAAAGCATTTGTATTTATGTTCGTTCTGTCCTGAGATTTACAAGACTGTCACATAACACTACCCTGTCTGGGAGGACAGCCAGGGCTCAATGTCCATCACAAGGCAACACAGCCTTTGGTATCTAAAGCAACACCCCTTTGCTAGAATCACCTCCTACAGTATACATAGAACAATCTATTCATTAGTGCTTCTAATTTGGCTATGCTGAGGTTGCAGTTTGTCAGTAGTATTAAAGTCCACCCTAAAACTAAAATTCCTGCATCTATAGACCTCCAGGTTCAAACTTTAACCAATTTAGCCCTGTAAAGAAGAAATCAGTATACTTAAATTTTTTGAAGCCCATCCGACCCGATCTCCAGTGGTGGAAGCTCTGCAGAGGACACAGCCGACAACGGCTCTGAAATTAATGGGGAGAGACGTCACCCATAGAGGTACTATGGGGCTTCCGTTGTTGGCTGTGTCTTCTGCACCCGCTTCCACAGCGAGGCTGTGTGTGACAGCTCAGCATTGGATAGGGTTGGATCAGCTTCAAAAAAGTTAAGTATACTGATTTCTTCTTTACAGGGGCTAGATAGGTTAGTGTTAGAGAGTAGAGGTCTAAAGATGCAGGGAATTTAGTTTTAGGGTGGACTTATCCTTTAACGCAGAAGTTTTTGTTTTTCTTTCCCGCTGTCTTAATGCTAGTGGCAGACTGCTTTATTTTGCCCATTGTTACGCTTTTGTTCAGTGAGATTATGGGTAACATATTTAGTAGACCAAAAAGTAAATAGAATTGATACCACTCAAATGCCCCAATCTTTTATCCCAGCCAGTTGGCTACAAAGTTTTCAGGCGCTGGTCGGGTTGAATACTGGCTCATCAGATACATTGATGACTCTAGATATATATATATATATATATATATATATATATATATATATATATATATATATAAATGTTTCCTCAGACTTGAGAAGACTTAGAAACAGCCATCAAGTTTATTTGAAAGGATATTTCTCAAGCAAATGCCTTGGTAACAATTACACAGGCTGTCCTCAAGCAATGGTAACTTAGATACCATTGTTGCATTCCAGCTGACAGTTGGATCAGTCTATTGTTCTGTAACCATAGAAAACAATAGCTTGGCTTTTCTGACATATACTGTATAACCTGTGGCATGTATGATACAATAGTGCCATCTTGAGGTAGAATTTGAGAATGTTTCTCTAATTGAAACACAAGGATTGGGAAAGGGCCACACCCATTTGGGGATGGTAATGTTCTTAATAAAAGGTCTTCAGGCATAAGCTGACAGGAGGATTCCATAATGACTTAACACCAAGGAAGGTCTTTACCAGCTAGAAGGAACTATACCTGAAGACGCTTTTGCCTGATCTCCAGAAACTGCTATAGAAGCCTGGGTCCTTGTTGCCTCTTGAGATCGTGAACCCACTGAAACCTGAGTTAAGTATTTTTAAGCATACTTTTATTGTGCATAGACCATAGTTTCTGCTTATTTGCTAAGCATCTTGCTTGTTATAGGTATGTCTGTCAGTCTTGTATTGTACGCCTATAATTGTAATAGTTTTGTATGTAAAGCATTTTTGATTAGTAAAAGCAAATTATTACACTGTGGAGGTCTGAGCTTCTTTGCTTATAATTGCAAAGTAACCTTCAATAGACCAAAGCAAAACAGGCCCCCATCCATACACTGTGAATTCCTCTTAATAAAATTAATTACTTCAGTTCTGGTCTTCTACCCAAGGGAAAACCCCCCTCTAACATGTTTTACCATGTAGGGGTTTAATTGTAGAGGTCTCTGGGTGAAACATATTAGAGGGGTTTTCTCATGGGTAGGAGACCAATCTGAAGCCATTTTTTACTAAGAAGACTTAACTACATGCTGAGGCAGTGTGCAGATGGATGCCATTTTGTTGTGGTCCTTTAAGGGTAATATACTGTATATTATAAACTCTGTCTATGGCAATAAAAATGATTCTTTTTTGACCTCCATGACATTAACATCAATGGATATAGAGCTTCATATTCATTAAAGCAAGATGGGTCATAATATTTTTAGAAAACCAATGTTGACATTAGTGTTATCTATACATGGAAGGCTTTTGTTATATTTTTTATTTCAGTGTGATGGTATCTCTTACCTGACAGGTGTCCTTGCCTCCTTCCTTGACTCCAGCACACAGCATGTTGTTTGTTATCACATCGTCTGGATATGCACTCTGGCAAGCAGAGGCAGAAGCAGTCTTCACCCATACACATTGCAGAGCAGGGGGATAGTTTTCTGCACATATAGAAAATTTGTCAAACATCTATGGGATCTAACACTAATAAAGAATAATACCTAATATCCAATATAAGAGTACATTTTGTCATTATCTGAAGGCAAGGTGCACATTGTTTATTCACAAAAAATAGGTAGTGGTAATAGCTGAAATGGGATGTGGCCATGGTGAAGAGCAGAGTAATGCAGAAGATGGACCATAAGGACTAGAAATATAATAGAATCCAAAACGACCAACTATTGAGGGGGTCACTTTTAACAGACTTAGAAAAATAGCACCATGTCACCGAGGTAACAAAACCAAAAATACAACCAATAACAAACTGGAAGTCTAGAGAAAGTGACATTTGGACTCTCCAAGTCTTAGAAAAATGGAACAATGATACACTCATAGCAGAGGTCTCAGATTAACACCACACTGAAAGCTGAGGGTCTCAGAAAAATCCAACACTGACTATCCCAGTCTCAAAACAATGATTTACAATGATTACTGAGTTCCGATAAGGATTATCCACTAACGTTGGGGAGCCAGAGGAATAACATAATGATACTTGTTGTCTCACAACCATAACATGTTTGCATGGGACATATGAAAAGCAATATTCAGGCAATTTGTACACTTTTAACTGGCCCTTGACTATGAAGTTGGCCAAGTTGATGAATGTAACCTACCACCAACAGTTGCTGTCTACACAGTGGAATAATCTAAACTGTTGGTGTAGGCTTTCTTTTTCATTTGGATGTTTTTGAGATTGAAAGCTGGTTAATAGTGATTGAAAATTGATGCATGGCCATTATTGTATCTCAGAACCAATAAGACTGATTCTGATCCTAGAACATTTATCCACTGGCACCCCGGGTTCCTAAAAACCCTTATATACTCTGCCATTTGGGATTCATGAGAAGTGCATACTGAAATTTGGATCCAGATGACCAATACACTGAAATTTGGTGAGACTATGACACTTGGGTTCCTAGACAACTAATAAACTGAAACCTTAGACTCTGGAAAACTAGCACACTGAATGTGGGGTCACATAATACAAAGACTTTGGGACCCAAGGCAATGGCCTACAGAAATGCAGAACAATGACCTACTGATACTTCGGGGGTGGGATTTACTCAAACTGGAGCACTCAGAATCTGGTGCAGCTGTGCATGGTAGCCAATCAGCTTCTAACTTCAGCTTGTTCAATTAAACTTTGACAATAAAACCTGGAAGCTGATTGGTTTCGATACAGAGCTGCACGAGATTTTGCACTCTCCAGTTTTAGTAAATTCCCCTTGGAGTCTCGAAAAGGTTGAGTGCCAGCTTTAATGCATGACAATATATGATATATACAATATATACTGTATACAGTATATGAGTAAATGTGGAGTTCATACTCTTATGCTTATTACCTGCTGGGCTGGTGGTGGTCCCCCATCCAGACGCGAGACAGCTGGTTCCATCAGGCAGGGCAGTGCAGCCAATAGGAATAGTCTGAACATAAGCATTTAATGTGACTGGCTCCGGCAATTTCAGCAACATGATGTCATTAGCATATGTTGTTTGGTCAAATTTTGGGTGAGGACATATCTTATCAGCATAGGAGAACTGTTCTGTTCCTTCGTAATTTTTTATGTTATGATCCCCAAGTTGAATCTGAATGCTTCTATATCACACAATGAAAAGAATGTAAATATACATAGCAAATGTGGTTAATTCAAGTATCTATCTATCTATCTATCTATCTATCTATCTATCTATCTATCTATCTATCTATCTATCTATCTATCTATCTATCTATCTATCTATCTATTATCTATCTATCTATCTATCTATCTATCTATCTATCTATCTATCTATCTATCTATCTATCTATCTATCTACCTACCTGTCTATCTTTCACAAAGATGATGACACTAATTAGAAGGCTCATTACAATATTTTCAATTTGTGCTCATGCAGCCAAACAAAAGTCTTTTGTTGTCCATGGGTCCACACTCCCATACCATATGAACTGCTAAAAAGCTAATTGCTATGACAGTTGCAAAGAGAGGAGGAATGTACTGAATTATGTGTAGGGCATGTGTAGGGATGAGCAAACTTGAAAGTCTTACAGTGCATCCAGAAAGTATTCATAGCGCTTCACTTTTTCCACATTTTGTTTTGTTATAGCCCTATTCCCCAATGGATTAAATTATTTATTTTCCTCAAAATTCTACAAACAATCCCCCCATAATGACAACGTGAAAGAAGTTTGTTTGAAATCTTTGGAAATGTATTAAAAATTAAAAAAAAATAAAAGAAAGTTGCATGTACAAGAGTATTTACAGCCTTTGCCATGACACTCAAAATTGAGCTCAGGTGCATCCTGTTTCCTCTGATCATCCTTGTGATGTTTCTACAACTTGATTGGAGATAACCTTAGTTTATTGGACAGGATTAGGAAAGGCACACACCTGTCTATATAAGGTCCCACAGTTAACAGTGCATGTCAGAGCCCAAACCAGGCCATGAAGTCCAAGGAATTGTCTGTAGACCTCCAAGACAGGATTGTATCGAGGCACAGATCTGAGGAAGGGTACAGAAAAATTTCTGCAGCATTGAAGGTCCCAATGAGCACAGTGGCCTCCATTATCCGTAAATGAAAGAAGTTTGGAACCACCAGGACTCTTCCTAGAGTGGGTCGCACAGCAAAACTGAGCGACCAGGGAGAAGGGCCTTAGACAGGGAGGTGACCAAGAACCCAATGGTCACTCTGACAGAGAACCAGCATTTCTCTGTGGAGAGAGAGGAGGACCTTTCAGAAGAATAACTATCCTTGATGAAAACCTGTTCCAGAGTGCTATGGACCTCAGACTGGGGCGAAGGTTTATCTTCCAACAGGATAACAATCCTAAGAACACAGCCAAGATAACAAAGGCACACACCTGTCTATATAAGTCCCACAGTTAACAGTGCATGTCAGAGCACAAACCAAGCCATGAAGTCCAAGGAATTGTCTGTAGACCCCCAAGACAGGATTGTATCGAGGCACAGATCTGAGGAAAAGTTTCTGCAGCATTGAAGGTCCCAATGAGCACAGTGGCCTCCATCATCCATAAATGGAAGAAGTTCAGAACCACCAGGACTCTTCCTAGAGTGGGCCGCCCGGCAAAACTGAGCGATCGGGGGAGAGGGGCCTTAGTAAGAGAGGTGACCAAGAACCCGATAGTCACTCTGACAGAGCTCCAGCATTTCTCTGTGGGGAGAGGAGAACCATCCAGAAGAACAAACATCTCTGCAGCACTTCACCAATCAGGCCTCTATGGTAGAGTGGCCAGATGGAAGCCATTCCTCAGTTAAAGGCACGTGACAGCCCACCTGGAGTTTGCCAAAAGGCAGCTGAAGGACTCTCAGACCATGAGAAACAAAATTCTCTGGTCTGATGAAACACAGATTGAACTCATTGGTCTGAATGGTAAGCTTCATGTCTGGAGGAAACCAGGCACTGCTCATTACCTGGCCAATACAATCCCTACAGTGAAGCATGGTGGTGGCAGCATCATGCTGTGGGGATGTTTTTCAGTGGCAGGAACAGGGAGAACAGTCAATATTCAGGGAAAGATGAATGCAGTAATGTACAGAGACATCCTTGATGAAAACCTGTTCCAGAGTACTCTGGACCTCAGACTGGGGCGAAAGTTAATCTTCCAACAGGAAAACGATCCTAAGCACACAGCCAAGATAACAAAGGAGTGGCTATGGGATAACTCTGTGAAAGTCTTTGAGTGGCCCTGCCAGAGCCCAGACTTGAACCCGATTGATTATCTCTGAAGAGATCTAAAAATGGCTGTGTGCCGACATTCCCCATTCAACCTCATGGAGCTTGAGAGGTCCTGCAAAGAGGAATGGGAGAAACTGCCCAAAAATAGGTGTGCCAAGCTTGTAGCATCATACCCAAGCATACTTGAGGCTGTAATTGGTGCCAAAGGTGCTTCAACAAAGTATTGAGCAAAGGCTGTGAATACTTATGTACATTGGAATACATTTGCAAAGATTTCCAACAAACTTCTTTCACGTTGTCATTATGGGGCATCGTTTGTAGAATTTTAAGGAAAATAATGAATTTAATCCAGTTTGGAATAAATGTGGAAAAAGTGAAGAGCTGTGAATACTTTCCGTATGCACTGTAATGTCTCTGAAATTTCAACTAAAATCTGAAAATTTTACAAAAATTGTGCCTTTTTGCCACAGTGCGTTGGAGTCAATGTAAAAGACAAAATTAAGGTGGTTTTGGTGTTTTTAAGGGGACATACAAGCTTTAAATGCCTCCCAATGGTTATGGAAGCTCATTGTTAGCCCCACTATTTTACTTTTTTTCACCAAAAAAAAAGACAGCAAAAAATAAGGAAAAATGCAAAACAACTAACTGAAAGAATTTATCCAACATCTTTT
Organism: Pelophylax lessonae; assembly: GCF_965119305.1. Classification (NCBI taxonomy): domain Eukaryota; kingdom Metazoa; phylum Chordata; class Amphibia; order Anura; family Ranidae; genus Pelophylax; species Pelophylax lessonae. The sequence goes on along the minus strand of NC_138779.1, from coordinate 211,557,156 downwards.
GCCTGAGCTACATATTCTTTACAGTTATCCATATATATGGGCATAAAGGTCATTTGATATGAGAAAATCTTCAGGAGGAGGTTTCATGAGGTTACCTGGCAATGTACACACATGAGAGTCAGGTGACTGGTCAATCAGACCAGTCGAAAATGTTTGTTTCTCCTGATGATTCAACTTCTGTTCCCTGGAATGTCAGTTTATCACTTGGAAAGTCAAATAAACATTGCATCTGCTGTTATGTTTTCTTATTATTCTTCAATAAAATTTTTGGAAAAAAAAAAAATTATTGTTAACCTCCCTGGTGGTATGATTCTTTTGGATTTTAGGTGCTGAAAGCGGTACCATTATTTTGCATGTAATTCTTGTGAATGAGCAGCCCAAACCAACTGTATACATTTATTATATATATATATATGTATACATATATTATGTATACATATATTATATATATATACGTATATATATATATATATGTATATATATATATATATATATATATATATAATGTATACAGTTGGTTTGGGCTGCTCATTCACAAGAATTACGTATATATATATATATATGTATGTATATATATATATATATATATATATATATATATACTGACTGTATATATATATATATATATATATATATACTGACTGTATATATATATATATATATATATATATATGTATATATATATATATATATATATATATATATATATATATATATATATATATATACATATATTTACATAAAAAGTACAGTAAAACTGCAGGAAAGGGCACTGGGGGGCAATGTAATGTGATTTTATTTTATTTTGAATGGTATCAGTGTGTTTGGTGTGTTTTACATTTGAATTTGCTGCCGGTTACATCCCCCGGCGGACGTCACGTCGCCGGAGACGGAAGCCGGGGCTCGCAGACGATCGGGAGGAAGCTCCGCCGCCGCATACCGCCCGCATTCTTCGCTGGATCCCGGAGAAAAGGTAAGTAAAACCTCTTCCAGGATCCAGCGATCTTCCTAGCGGTACCCCGAGTGTGGCTCGGGGTTACCGCTTTTGGCTCTAAAATCTAACCCCGAGTCACGCTAGGGAATACCGCTAGGAAGGTTAATCTCCAGATGAGTAACAATACCCTGTTTGTAAATCTTATGTACAACTCATAAGCGTTTTGTATTACGATTTCACCCTGTTGTATCTTTCGGCAAATTTGCATCTGCTGTTATGTTTTATTATTATTCTTCAATAACATTTTTGGGGGAAAAAAAAACAAATAAACACCAGGGCTTTTTTCAGCGGGAACTTGGGGAGAACACAGTCCCGGCACCTCCAGCACTGACTGTATGTAATGGCAAGGGGTGCTGGGGTGTGCTACAGGGTCTATTGATGCTGACTGCTGGGGGATGTATTCCAGCTGGAGGGGATCTATTTTTGCAGGGGGGTCTGTTGTTGCTGAAGAGGTCTGTTGTTGCTGATGGGGGACTTACTGTTGTTAAGGGTGAGTCTTATATTGTTGGGGGGGGTCAGTTGTTGCTGGGGGAGATCTACTGTTAAAGGGGGATCTATTGTTGCTGTCTGACGGAGAGTCTATTGATGCTGGCTGTGGGAGATCTGTTGTTGCTGCTGGGAATCTATTGTTTACAGATAGTACATTTTGTTGGGGATGGTCCAATGTTGTTAAGGGATCTATTGTTGTTCACGGGGGGCTTTATTGTTACTGGCTGCAGGGGATATATTGTACTGCTTTTCTTGTTATCATTACCATATTCCATACAAATTACTTAGCACCACAAAATGATTCTTGGTTTTAAAAGGGCAGTATTTGGAGGTGGATAGGGGGTGGAACCAAGGAATGGTGCTCGGAGGTGGGTAGGGGCAGAGAAGAGGGGTGACTCGGAAAGGAGGAGTTCCTGCACCAATTCTCTGAGAACAAAAGCCCTGACTGACACAGTATTTTCATTTACACTTACGGCAGTTTACAATGTGCTGCTGTCAAGACCCATTGCTTATCTATTAGGGCTCCACCGCATGCGTGGTCATCAAAGTACTGAAGGGTAGCTTGCCATGGAACGGAGTTGGCTTTGCATTCGTATCCACCAATGATCTTGACAGAAAAATGACTATTTACTGTAGAAAAAAAAAAAACAAGAATCACTTGGAAATATTAGGCTCATTATGTTTAACCACTCCTGGACCAGAAGATTTCCCCCCTAATGACCAGGCCATTTTTTGCGATTTGGCACTGCGTTACTTTAATGGACAATTGCGCGATTGTGCAATGCTGTACCCATATAAAATTGATGTCCTTTCCCACAAATAGAGCTTTCTTTTGGTGGTATTTGATCACCTGTGCGATTTTTTTGTTTTTTTTTTTAGCGCTATAAACAAAAATAGAGTGACAATTCTGAAAAAAAAAAAACAGATAGCTAAAAGGAACAATGGTCTCATTTGAAACCATTTGAGAGGCAGAAATTGCCTATTGCTCAAGGAATCCCTAGCAACCTCAGGAGGATCCCTAGGGTTCCATGGAACCCTGGTTGAGAAACCCTTCTCTAGGCATTTGCACCCTTTTTATGTTTTTGTTTAGGGTTCCTCCTGAGGTTGCTAGGAGTTCCATGCGCAATAGGCAATTTCTGCCTCTCAGATAAGTTTCAAATGAGACCATTGTTCCTTTTAGCTCTCTGTAAGGGGGTAATTCTTCCCGATAATTACAAGAGTAAGGAGCATTCCTCCCACTGACTGTCACGCTTCTAAAATCCTTGTGGAGGCGCCATTTGTGGATGGACATTTTAGGGTTACACAACCTATCACATTGCTACGCTACATATAAGGTTACGTTTGCCCTGAAGAGACATGTGAAAACTCTGAGCTATTTTCAGGAAATACATAGTTACATAGTAGGTGAGGTTGAATAAAGACAATAGTCCATCCAGTTCAACCTGTGTAGGTGTGTGTGGCCGTAATCATCTCACATAGCCCTGAATGTTCTGATCCTTGAGATGTAAGTCTAAGAGTCTTTTGAAAGCCACCATACTTCCCGCAGAAACCACCTCTTGTGGTAGAGAATTCCACAATCTTGTAGCCCTAACAGTAAAGAACCCCCCGCGTTGCCTGAGGTTAAAACGCTTCTCCTCCAGACGCATTGTATGCCCTCGAGTCCTCATGCAATCCTTCCGACTGAATAGCTTTTTTTCTATGCTGAGATCACCATTGAGATGTTTATAAATTGCTATCATGTCCCCTCTCAGGCGTCTCTTCTCCAGGGAGAATAAATCAAGTGATTGCAGACCATCTTCATAATTAAGGTCCTCCAATCCCCTAATTAGTTTAGTTGCCCTTCTCTGGACCTTCTCCAGCTCCAACACATCCCTCCTGAGGACCCGCGACCAGAACTGGACAGAATACTCCAGATGTGGTCGGACCTGAGTTTTATAAAGTGGTAGGATTATAGTTTTATCTCTGGAATCCCTTTCTTTATGCATGCTAATATTCTGCCTGCTTTGGCAGCTGCCGCTTGACATTGCATGCTATTGCTTAGTCTATCCTCTACCAGGACTCCCAGATCTTTCTCCATTTTTGATTCCCCCCAAAGTGTATTGTGCTTTTATGCTTTTAGTCCCCAAGTGCAAAACCTTACACTTCTCCACATGTGACTCCACAATATAATGTGACTAGTTGAACCAAAAACTAAAAAGAAAACTCAAGGAGGAATTTGGCAACTGTTTCATAAACTAATTAGAAACATTGTAGTTGAGTAGAATTGATGGGACTACAGAAAAGCGATCCTACAGAAAACTTCAACAATGTGTCATCTTTCATTGACTTTGTTATATTTTACATTAAAATGTATTGTTCTGCTCTAGACTTTCTATGTTTTACTATGTATCCAAAACACGTTCCCCTTATCCATCTGGCTGAAGGTGTGGGAGCAGAATTTGCTATAGAGGAAGAACTTGGCAATCAGCAGAATATAACAAACAACCGCACCCTAAATTTAAAAAAATGAGTTGACGGCACGTCTTTTTTCATTTTTTCGGACCATCCAAACCTTAATCGTTCTTTAATGTCTAGTCATATTAAATCCACTTACCTGCTGTTACCAGCAGTGCTGCAAGAATCAGGAGGAACATGCCGAAGTTTGGAGTATTCAAAAGTTCCCAAAGCCAGGTCCTTCTTCCAGGACTTGGATTAAAGAGTCAATTATTAACCTGATCAACCCGAGCTTCAGAAGACTGTCGATTATGAAGAAAGTTGGCGTTTATAAGTTGTGTGCGCAGTAACTGTACAGTACACAGAGAACAACACGTAATCAGTGTATGTCACAACCCATTGTGACTCGAAGATTAACCTCCCGTAAAAATACACTACAGAAAATTAAAATTTCCTTGTTATGTTTATGAATCTTTCCTAAGCATATACTGAGGTAATGTACCAAATGGAGCCATACCTTCTAAGTGACCCTCCATTCCCCTAAATCTATTGGGCAATTCTTTATTGTTACTGTTGAAGTAGTAACGGAATGTGCTAAAGTAAACTTTATTATCTTTGCTTCATCAGCTGAGATAAATAGTTCATCAAACAATAAATTCCATATAAACTTCCAGAGATTTGCTAATGTGTTCAAAGTAGGTAATCATTGGATATCTGCTTATGAACAAGCTTGATCGGTGTGCAGTCTCCTAAAATGAACCTGTCATCAGATATACACTATATTGTCAAATGTATTGGGACGCCTGCCTTTACATGCACATGAACTTTAACCACTTGCCGACTGCCGCCCGACTATATACGGCTGCGGTCAGCCCCTCCCAGGCAAAGTGACGTACCGGTACGTCACTAGCCTGGGAGCGAATAGGGGGCGAGCGCGCGCCGCCGGAGGCGCGCTCCCGTCCCCGCTCGTACCCCAAGAAGCCGGCGCGTGTGACCGGCGGACCCGATGTGCGCCGGTCACTCGCGATCGTCGGGTGGAGAGGGAGAAAGGCCGGCGGCTAATGTAAACAAAGCCGCCTGTCATTCTCCCCTGTGTAAAAGCATTGATCACTTGGTCCTGCTATGTAGGACCGTTGATCTGTGCTGTTACACACAAAGCCACATCCAATCACAGTAAGAAACACGCCCCTAGGGACACACTTAACCCCTCCTTCTCCAATAAAGTTAACCCCTTCAATCCCAGTGTAATTTTTACAGTAACAGTGCATATGTATAGCACTGATTACTGTAGTAATGTCACTGGTACCCCAAAAGTGTCAAAAATGTCAGTCATGGGTCCGATCTGTCCGCCACAATGTCGCAGTACCGCAAAAAAATTGCAGATCACCGCCATTACTCGTTAAAAAAAAAACACTAAAAATGACAAAAATCTTTCCCTTAGTTAGTAAACGCAATAACTTTTGCGCAAACCAATCAAAATACGCTTTTTGCGATTTTTTTTACCAAACATATGTAGCAGAAAACAAATTGGCCTAAAATGTTAAAAAATTTTGATTTTTACATTTTTGGGGGGGGGGGGGGAATTTCAAATAAAAAAATGTGAAAAATATTGTTATTTTTGCAAGATTGTCGCTCTTTTTTTGTTTATAGCGCATGATCAAAAAAATCGCATTGGTGATCAAATACCACCTAAAGAAAGCTCTGTTTGTGGGAAAAAAAAGGACGTCAATTTCATTTGGGTACAGGGTCGCACGACCGCGCAATTGTCCGTTAAAGTCACGCAGTGCCGAATCGCAAAAAAACCCCTGGTCGGAATGGGGGTAAAATCTTCCGGGGCTTAAGTGGTTAAATGGTATGCCAGTAAGCTTTGTGACTTTCAAATCTCCCGTAGTAAAAATCTGGACACATTTCTACTTTCACCTGTTGGTTTTTTTTATCTTGAAGGCTAATAGCCAGATTTTGGAAAGAAGGTGGCATAGTTCCATTCATCTGTACACCTGTTGTTTTCTCAGGTTAACATACTCAAGGATAGTGTTTTCCACAACAATACACTACCCGTGACATCCCTACTGACATAGTATAGAGGCTGCCCTCACTGACTTCCCAAAATCCTTGTTGCCCGACTAGGGGCATAAGTACTGATCATGGACCCTCATAGCAATGTTGAGGCCCCCAATATCATCCCTACTGTCATTGACCTAAGGCAGTGATGGTGAACCTTGGCAACCCAGATGTTTTAGAACTACATTTCCCGTGATGCTCATGCACTCTGCAGTGTAGTTAAGCATCATAGGAAATGTAGTTCCAAAACATCTGGGGTGCCAAGGTTTGCCATCACTGGCCTAAGGTATGTCTAAATCAAGGACAGTTAGCTGAAGAGTCTGCATAGTCAGTAATTTACTAGAGACCTGTGCTGTGGATAGACATTGTCAGGGAAGAGGAGGAGCGACAATGCAGGGAACCTTTAACCTTCATTTACAGCTAAGTCCTCAGTGGCTCCTCAAGTTTTTTCAGCATCTCATATCTCAGGGTCTTAGCGTAAGTTGTACGTCCCCCCCACCCCTTCGACTGTCACAGCAAGCAAGTGGTGGTGTAGTAGTAGGAAAAATTAAAATAATAGTTGTAGTAGCAATAATAATGAGCATCACAATATCTTACAGGTATATTATGGCATCATTTCTAGTTACTCTACAACCCTAATAGAAACTTCTTTTATATGGTTACATTGGCCCGCTTGGTATACCTGTGCCGTCCTCAGTAGAAGCTGGAAATCACTGTAGTAGGCACTGCTACTCCATTGATTTCCACTAGCTTCAACGCCAAGCAGCTACCCTGCTGCAATGTGAATACAGGAGGTGCATGGGTGCCATTAAGGAAGCACTTTGCATATCCAATGGCTGCCACCGCACACAAATCAGGGATAAAAAATGGGCCCGGGTGCACAACAGAGACCTCATCCTATATAAACCATAAAAGAGAGAGGCACTCATAGGTCTTGAAAGGTGAATGCACAATGATGGTTTTAATTTAAGCTCCTGAGGAAGACGAGTCTGTGCCTCATCGAAACGTTGATTAAAACCGTCATTGTGCATTCACCTTTCAAGACCCGTGAGTGCTGCTCTCTTTTTTGGTTTATATATATATATATATATATATATGTTTATTTAGATTTGGACATCAGCTTTAAGTTTAATCTGGTTAGTGACATTGATAATGTTGAGGAGGAAGTACAGGTCAAATAATGCCCCAGGGCCCCAGGACGACGTCATGTGTGACAAAATGCGTTGGGTGGAGCGACGTCACCATGCTACACTAATCCCAGAAGGATGGGCTTCTACACGGAGCCGGCCGGCTTATTACTTTCATGCGCATTTTAAGTGCTGTGTTGTAAGTGCAATCTTTTTTATTTTTAGTAAATGTTTAAAGGTCTTTATACTACGGCAAGCTTTATTTTTTTCCTTTCAAGTGGTGGGTTTCCCTACCTAATCTCAAGTTCGCTTGGATAGATTGGAGGCCCTGGCTCGATTTGAGCAATAGGGGAGATTGACCTTTCGTAATAGGAGGCCAACATAAGCTGGTAAGCAAGCAATTTATAAGGTAGAGGCATTTGCTAAGGTTTACGTACCCTTTCTGGTGACGGATGGTGTATTCACTTTTGAAGGATATTGTTTAATCACATTTGGACTTTCTTTTGTCATTTTCAATTTCTAATTTTGATTATTTTTCTATATTCACTCATTTTCTGTTTTGGGCTTAGCGCAACTCTATAACAAAATATAAAAATGTTTAGGCAGCAAACGCGTCCCATATGCAAAAGAGTCCGATATGCAAATGATTGGTGGAATATTGTGACTCAGTATTCCTCTAATCTCATTTTCATCTATAACAAAATATACTTGGTGCTTTGTGTGTCTCACAGGAGAGTTTTTTTTTTTTTTTTACAAATTTTAATTCTAAGTTTAAAACATATTCCAAAAGAGAAAAAAAACAAAAACAGGAGAGTTTCTGCTTTGTTCATTAATGTCATTTGAGAATAATGCAGTTTTCACTCTGTGATATAAGGTCAAATAATGTGGCAGCACACCCACTAGTTTCTAGTTTTTTATAATTATTTTCTTTATTTATACCATTATATCTCATAGCAGTTTTACATTTGGTAGTTCACCAGACAAGGACCATATAGAGAACATAACATGTTTTTTGAGGGTTTTTTTCCAATAGACTTTGCAATCTATTATCAGCAAATTCCTCCTAAAAGTGAGCTGCTTCAAGGCAGATCTCCGAGGGCTCGTTCTCGATTATATAATGTATCCAATTAATGTAATTAAACACTTTGGTGTAGACTCCTGGCTTGTTTGGCTGTCCACATACCGGCTCTCCCCAAGATGTGATTCCTTGTAAGAATGAGTTGCATACCAGTGGACCTCCTGAGTCACCCTACAAAGAAACAAAATACATGAGGAACAACGCAGATGTAGGCAATAAAGGATCTCCTAAGATGATATGGAATCTCTTTAGCTGGAATCGCTGGCCTTGAAGTAAAAATGCAGAATTTCTAACCATTTCCTGTTCTTTCCAAAATGGACAGATTTGGCTGGAGTTGAGCTTGTAAGAAAGTTTTTATTGTTCTATTGTAACCCACAAGCTTGGCTATTTTTTATTTATTTTTTTAAAGAGAGTGAGGCAGCCACCCCACTTCAAATTGGTATGATAATCTGAAGCCCCGTACACACGCAACGATTATCGCTTGACCGATCGTCCGTCTTTTGTCCAGAGTGGTGTTTTGTTGGTTGGAATGTGCCTAGACTGCACACGAATTTTCTCACCCAACAAAATTCTACTTCAGAAGTGATGTCATGTGTTGGGTTGCTTTTTTTGTGTTCTTTCTTCACTGAGCATGCCCAGACTTGCTCATCAGATTTTTCCCTGTCGAAATCTGTACTGACTGCACGAAAAATCGGCCGTTGTGTTGACGGCCAACAAAAATTTTATATTCTGCACACCAGATTTTTTTTGGCCGTAAAGTCGGAGTCGGTTGTCGGAAGCATCATACTAACAAGCCGAAAATCGGCAGATCGGACGCTGGCCGAAAATTCCCTGCCAATTTTCGACGCGTGTGTGCGGGGCTTTAGCTGTGTGAGTGTTGGTAATTTAAACACCCATTAGCTTCTTTTGACCCACCTGTTGCAACAGATATGAGGGAGCTTCACTCTACTTGTTGCATTATGTTAAATATTGCAGCCGAGGGTGTGGAGTTTCTGAGAGAGTTTCGCAGATTGTAAGAAAGTGGTTCAATATACAAGACTACAGCCATAGATAAATATTGGTTTTGAAGTGGATTGACAATTTAAAAGTTTCCATTTATGTGCTTTCCACAATATATACAAGGGTGTTTGAATGCTTTCTGTGTGCAACTATGTGGCTGCACAGTTTCCACATGGTGGGTTCAAAAATAAAGTGATTGTAAAGTCTCGTTTTTTTTTGTTTTTTTTTTGTTTTTTTTAATAACAAACATTTTATACTTAGAGCCGGTTCACATTAGCACGACACGACTCCTTACTACTTCAGGGGCGACTTGAGCATTACATTGCACCACGACTTCGGAGTGACTTGCAGGGACTTCACATAATGGAAGTCTATGCAAGTCGCTCCGAGGTCGCCCCAAAATAGTACAGGACCCTTTTTCTAAGTCGGAGCGACTTAGTGTCGCTCCTATTAGAACGGGTCCTGTAGCGGTCAATGGACAAGTCACGCTAATGTGAACCGGCTCTTACCTGCTCTGTGCAGTTGGTTTTGCACAGAGCAGCATGGATCCTCCTCTTCTCGGGTCCCACTTCGGCTCTCCTTTCCCCTCCCTCCTGTTGAGTGCCCCCACAGCAAGCAGCTTGCTATGGGGGCACCCAAGCCGAGTCACAGCTCCCTGTGTCCGTTCAGATATGGAGCCGTGACCCGGCCCCACTTACACATCTTAACATATCGCCACTGTTCGGTTCCTTCATTGAACGTGCGATTATGATCCCCCAGACATATCCGAATACTCCTCAAAAACCAAAGTCATATGTGGGTCAAGTTGTGCCTGAAATCAATTAGAAATTATTAACCTAAATAGAAGTTTTTACTCAACAGATTTAAAAAAGAGCTTGGTATGATAATCCTGTTACTGGAAAGTCCATTATTTTCAATAAAATTTTGTACATTTTAACTATCTTTCTCAATCTGCCATCTCTAAAAAAAATACTGATTCTGTAGCAAACAAATATACACTGCTCCCAAGTACGTCAGCTGTTCATAGATGGTCTAAATCTCAGCTGCTTCAGCAGGAAACAATCTGCCCTCTCTAAAAAAATATGATGGGAGGCGATTGTGCTGCGCTGCTGTCTCAGCCAATGAGGAGGGGAGTCCCAGGCAGCTTGGACACTCCTGCAGCATCGCTGGACAAAGACGGACTCGGGTAATAATAACTTAATAACTTAAAATATTACAGTGGAGCAATGGTGTATTAATTAAAACTTTTTTTGAGGGGTTATTTTAGGTGTAAATTTGTTTTTAAACTGATGTTTAATCATTTTTTTTATATTTGTATAAAATGTTTATTTTAGGAAACAAAATAGTAGGTGCACCCATAACAATGTCATTAGGCAATATGGGTTTCCAAGCAGAAGTGGTTTGCTTTCAGACTGTTTCTCCTTAATTGAATCTCTAAATATCCCTGCATTTTTTAGGTGAATCTTTGTTTTTAGATTTGTTTTTAGTCTGATGTTTTCATATTTTTATAATTATACAAATGCTTTATTCCCCCCCCCCCCCCAAAAAAAAAATTAGAACCCATGACAACACCCATGACAATGTCATAGAGGATTATGGGTTTCCATGCAAAGATGGTTTGCTTTCATATTGTCTCTCTCTAATTGAATCTTTATATGGCCCTGCATTAACAAGGCAGGTAAAGATGTGCAGGGAGAAAGTATGAATCACTTTGAGTTATTCAGACATGTCTGTGATGTGATCTTGTGATATTAAGCGCTGAAAACAACGTGTTTTCAGCATAGCAACTAAGAATGGCCTGGTAAAATGCGTGAGAAAATTAGGCTATCATCTCTCCTGCTGGCTGAAAATTGTAAAGCATTTTAACCACGTCTGGACCTGGAAGGATTTGCCCCTATGCCATTTTTTGTGATTCGGCACTGCGTTACTTTAACGGACAATTGCACGGTCACCTGTGCGATTTTTGGTTTTTGCGCTATAAACAAAAAAAGAGCGACAATTCTGAAAAAAAAACATTTTTCATTTTCTTCTATATAACATTCCCCCCCAAAAAAATGAAAAAAATCAAATTTTTTTGACATTTTAGGCCAATTTGTTTTCTGCTACATATTTTTGGTAAAAAAAAATCGCAATAAGCGTATTTTGATTTTGGTTTGCGCAAAAGTTATCGCGTCTACTAACTACAGGAAAGATTTTATTGTTTTTTTTTTACTAGTAATGGCGGCGATCTGTGATTTTTAGCGGGACTGCGACATTGCGGCGGACAGATCGGACCCCTAACTGACATTCTTGGGGGGACCAGTGACATTACTACAGTAATCAGTGCTAAAAATATGCACTGTTACTGTAATAATGACACTGGCAGGGAAGGGGTTAACACAGTGGGTGATCAAGGGGTTAAATGTGAGTCTAGGGGAGTGATTCTAACTGTATGGGAGCGAGGCTTGTGAAATGATCATAGAGACCTGTTATCCTATATAGAAGGATCACAGGCACTCATTCCAGAGAGAACAACGGTCGGCTGTGTTTACAACAGCTGACCGTCCTTCTCTCTAAGCGGGGAGCGATCGCAGGCGTCAGGCGGCAATCGGAGCCGCCTGCCCCGTGCATCAGAGTCCCCGCTGCCGAGTGGGGGCGGGAGAGCACGCTCGCCCCCTAGCTGCAGGTGCGCGACCAACGTAGCCCTACGTCGGTTTGCACAGGAGGGGGAGCCTGCCGCAGTATATCTGCGGCGGGCGGTCCAGGAGCGGTTAAAGTATAAGTAAACTATTTTTTATTCCTCAAAATAATAAAGGAGGAAAATATAATTAAAACACTTTACATTCACAAATAGAGGTAGTAAAAATCTGCCCAATCAGCAGTTCACTCAATTAATTTGGACAATTTGTATTTTCAGGGTTCAGAACATTTTTTTTTCATAAATTAAAAAAGCAGTTGCGCCAAACCTAGAAAGAGACAAGCTCTGCACACCAGAGGTGCTGTTGATGCTTCCATAGCTTGAGAGCTTCAATCATGTAGACCTCCTATCACAATCATTCCCTCAGTTAATTTAGTAAACCCCTTTAGCAATGCACATGGCTGCAGTAGCAACTTGGCGAGTTAGTTGCACATAAACCCCAATATTCCCAAGTACAGATAACATAGAGTCAATTATGTGGCAGGTTTATGTTTTCTAAAGTGAGCTCTTTTTGTGGCCACCATTTAGCCTCCACCCAAGGCTAAAGAGGTAATGAGCTGGAAAAAACATGGCAGAGGACCAGCAGACTCATGGCCATCTTACGGCTAGGATACCATATATTGTATGTAACCCATACACCTGGTGTGCTGTGCTGGTATCTTTAGGAGGTGGGCCATGCTCTTTTTAAATTTAAAAACCTGACAAGAGTCTTCCCCGCCTTCAAGGTTTCCAGCACACAGCATGTTGTCCGTTATTGGATCATCTTCGTAAAATCCCTGGCAGTCACTTGCAGGCACTGTTGTGACGTTCAGGCACTTAAGGACATCTGAATATGTTGCTGAGAAACACAGAATTCATATGTTTATAAAGTATTTATAGACACAGCGACAGAACGTTAGACATTTTCTTGACGATGTTGAAAGGAAAACGTCACAGGGCCACTGCTAATTGGTGAAGGTCTTCATCTGGGCCAATTAAATATGGAACTTTCACACTATCATTCATTATCTTACTCTAAATAATTGGGCCCTTCGGCGGTTGGGCCCTAGGGTTACTGTACTCCCCTGTCCTGCCTTGTCTACATACAAGATAAATTTACAATAGGCTACGATGACTCAACCTGAACCCAAGGGAGTGGACGGTGGTTGTCCAGAATTTATGATGAAGATCGAAAGCTCCTTAAGGAAAAATAGAAAATGGATTTGAAAATGTCTGACCTCTGTATCTACAATTACATACCCAATATTATCAATATCACTAGCAATTCTACTTATTTTAAAGTCTCACTTTATGCAAACTCCAAAATCAGCTGGTTGAAAAAGCCAAGAATCATGGAAAGGGTAACTCATTTTACTCCCTAGGGACAAAAGAAGGCCCAAACCCAACAGGTAGAAAATTCACTTTTAGATCAAGTAATCTTTTAATCTATCAAACAGATTACCTCCTGGAGAAGTGGTGGATCCCCATCCTGAAATGATACAAATGGTGTTGTCTGCCACTGGCTCAGTGGGCAAGGTGATAAGTTTTACATAGTCATTAATCTCAACTGGTAAATTAATTTTCAGGAGCATAATATCATTGTCGTAGGTGATGTTGTTATAGCTGGTGTGTTTACAAATCTTAGCAGCAAATCGCCACTGTTCAGTTCCTTCATTCAATGAGCGATTATGATCCCCCAGACATATCTCAATACTCCTAAAAAGACAAAGTCATATGTGGGTCAAGTTGTGTCTGAAATCAATTAGAAAGTATTAACCTAAGTATAAGTTTTCATTCAACAGAATTAAAAAAGGAGCTTAGTATGATAATCCTGTTACTGAAAGTCCAATATTTTCAATTAAATCTTGCACATTTTAACTATCTTTCTCAATCTGCCATCTCTAAAAAATACTAATTCTGTAGCAAACAAATATACACTGCTCCCAAGTTCTTAAGCTGGCCATAGATGGTTCTAATCTTGGCTCCTTCAGCAGGAAACAATTTATTGTCCATTCAGTCGATCCATTGAATTATTTGGGTACAACCAGCACGTCGGATTTCTAATTTGTGATTATTGCCAGTGGCTATAGCTGCTAGCAATAATCATTGTGCTCTTCTGGCAGGGACAGCTCCTTTTCTTACCTGCAATCTTTGGTTGCAGGAAAGAAAATTGCAAAATCTATGGCCTGCCTTACTCATGGGTGCAACTTCCCCTGTAGACTGGGTGCCAATTCCAAGAACTCGTCCCATGCCCCACATTGCAGGTCTAAAAAAATGCAGGTGGCAATTGCTGGTTGAAATGCATTGCAAAAAGCTTAATTAGTCTAGACTAGAACTGGAGGTCTGGTCAGTAAAATTTCCTTCCAAATGAGATCTAAATCTCATGTTTTTTCTACATCAGGCTTCCACATGAGAGTGCCCCTTTCAATCAGGTTTCCCCGTAAGAGTGCCCCCTTACATCAGGTGTCCCAATCGGAATTCCCCCTTACATCAGATGTCGCCATTAGAGTGCCTCCTTACATCAAGTGCCCCATCGTGATGTGGCTTACATTAGGTGTCCCCTTAGTGATGCCCCTTATATCAGGTTTCCTCATCAAGATGCTCTATTACGTTAGGTGTCCCCACCAGAGGCCCCATTACCTTAGATGTCCCAATCAAAGTGTCCCCTTACATTAGGTACCCCCTTACATCATATGTTCTCATTGGAGTGTCTCCTTTCATCAAGTGTTCCCAGCAGAGTTCCCCAATAATGATGCCCCCTTACATTAGGTGTTCCCATCAGAGTGCACCCTTACATCAGATGTCCCAATCAGAGTGTCCCCTTTTATCAAGCCTTCCCTTTCAGAATGCCCTCATACATCATGTCATTGGTTGTTAGGAAGTTGGTAGTTATAGCAATGAATCACTGCAGAGGAGGGAGGAACTGGCTGACTGGTGGCCCGTATAGGACAGTCACTCCGTCCAGGTCCAGACTGTAGTCCATCATTTAGTGATGACTGGTCTAGAAAAACATTAAGTCCCACCTAAGACAAGTTCCTCTGATGTGTTTCACCCAAAGACTCAGCTTAATGGTAGCAATTTTGTGTACTTAGAATATTGAACCTGTGCTGAAATTGTATTCTTTTTTTTTCAGAAAGGGGGAGGGTTAGAACCTCTATAGGGTTTTACTGCTGTCTGTGTCACCCATTGTGAAGATTTTATCTTTCTTTCTATCCTAGAAGGCACCAATACCTGGGATCAGGAAACCCCCCTATGAGATCCCAAAAGGTGTTTTGATTGTTGTCAGGCATCATTCCGCCCTTACTTCCCTTTCCAAGTGGCACAAGATCAGGGATTTGAAACTTCTCTAAAAGAGACTCAGGCAAAAGAAAAATCTGGAAGAGGTTCTAACGCTTCTTCACTCTATTTACAACTAGAAAACTATTTGAGCAGAGTGCTAATTCACATTTTATACAAAGAGAAAAACATTGAGTACTTACGGCATTTTGCAGTGAGCCGCCGTCAGTACCCAATTCTCATTTATAAGGATCCCGCCACAGATAAACATGTCAAAGTAATACAGAGCTGCCTGCCATGGCTGAGAGTGCAGGACACATTCTTCTCCCCCTATGATCCGTCCAATGGAGGAGGATTCACCTGAAGGAAATAGAGTAGAAAAAGAAAAGGCTCAAAAACAATGCTGGACAACTAACCAGGAGTCTACCAGAACTAAAGGGACTTGAGGGCTGTATGAAAATATAATGCTATACTGACTTTAAAAGGAAAATCATCTACAAAATCAAATCACTCCTTTCTTCCTTTTATTTTCTTTCTTTTAATTTTCCTTAATTTCCTTCCTCCCTTCCGTCCATCCATTACAGTCCTCTTCCGTCCTTCCCCTCTTTCTTTCTTTCTTTCTTTCTTTCTTTCTTTCTTTCTTTCTTTCTTTCTTTCTTTCTCTCTTTCTTTCTTTCTTTCTTCCTCCTTTTCTCTTTCCCTTTCCTTCCTGCTTTCCTTTCTTTTTTGCCCTCTTTGTTCTTGTCCCTGTCTTTTTTCACCCCTTGTATTCATTCCTTCTTTCCATCCATCCATTAATTTCAGTCCTTTTCTCCCCCTCTTTCTTCCTCCTGTTATTTGTATTTCCTTTCTGCCTTCCAACTTTTCTTTCTCTTTCATCCTCTCCTTCTTTCTTCTCTCCATTGTCTTCCTTCCTTCCTTCGTTCCTTCCTTCCCCTGCCTAATTTTTTTTCTCAATTCCCTTTTTTGTTTCCTTTCTCAACTTTCTCCCTTGCTTCTTTTAGCTTCCACTTTATTTTCCTTCCATTTTATGTTTCTTTCTTCCTCCTCGTTTTTCTTTTGTCCTCTACTTCTTCTCACTTTCCTTTCCTTTCTTTCATTTCCTTTCTTTTCCTTTCCTTTCTTTCTTTCCTTCCTTCCTTCCTTCCTTCCTTCCTTCCTTCCTTCCTTCCTTCCTTCCTTCCTTCCTTCCTTCCTTCCTTCCTTCCTTCCTTCCTTCCTTCCTTCCTTCCTTCCCCTACTTCATTTCTTTTCTAATTTCCCTTACTTGCTTCCTTCCCAGCTTTAAGCCTTGCTTCTTTTTCCTTCCACTTCCTTCCATTTCATTCATCCTTTCCTTTCTCTTCCTTCCATTTTTTTGCCTTTCCTTCCTCCTCATTTTCCTTTCTTCCTCCTTTGCTTCTCATTATCCCTTCCTTCCTTCCTCCCTCCCTCCCTCCCTCCCTTCCTCCCTTCCTTTCTTCCTTCCCCTACTTTATTTTTTTTCTCATTTCCCTTTCTTGCTTCCTTCCCAACTTTCTCCCTTGCTTCTTTTTCCTTTCCACTTCCTTCCATTTCATTCCTTCTTTCCTTTCTCTTCCTTCCATTTTTTTGCATCTTACTTCCTCCTCATTTTCTTTTCTTCCTCCTTTGCTTCTCATTATCCCTCCCTCCCCCCCCTTCCTCCCTCCCTTCCTTCCTTTTCCTACTTCATTTCTTTTCTCACTTCCCTTTCTTGCTTCCTTCCCAACTTTCTCTCTTGCTTCTTTGTCCTTTCCACTCTCTTCCATTTCATTCATCCTTTTCTTTCTCTTCCTTACATTTTTTGCCTCTTCCTTCCTCCTCATTTTCCTTCCTCCTTTGTTTCTCATTATCCCTTCCTTCCTTCCTTCCTTCCTTCCTTCCTTCCTTCCTTCCTTCCTTCCTTCCTTCCTTCCTTCCTTCCTTCCTTTCTTCCCATTCTTCCTCCCTTCCTTAACAGTCACATGTCATACCAGTTGGGAACCTGGTTTGTCTATCGAGGGCCCCTTCATTGGTCAGGCAGGCATTTAATTCTCTCTCACCTGCCATCCCCAGCAGTGCGGCCAGCAGAAGCACAAGCATTTTCTCACCAGATGTTTAGAGCAATTCTGTACAGATCATGCTACTTAACAAAAGCTTAGCTTGCTCCATAAATTATTAACATGCTAGAATGTGAGGTTTGGATGCAAGCACTGGAAGTGGGAACAACAAATGTGCCAAAACCCATTAGTCCCTATGACAAATCCACATTGTAAAATGTGAGGGGAGATATGAAATCTAAAATCCCTGAGCAATACAAGAAATTGGCTGGTGGCCTGCCATCAGTATACACACCTTGTTGAAATACTATTTTTATCTGGAGTTGCCCTTTAATTTCTGCAAGCCACAAATCTAGAGACAACACCTCCGGCTGTGTCACTAAGTCCTGAACACACACCTGGGGAATTAATGGCTCAGCCGGCCAGGTTTTCCCACCTGCTGCTTTCCCAGGGTCTGGTAAACACGAGTGTGACCACGTTCAAGGTCCCAGGATAAAGAGTTGGCATAAGAAAAAGGTTTAGTGTACATAAAACCCAGCTGAGCTATATACAGGTGGGATGGAAGAGAGTGTCGCCAATATAATGTATTCAAGTACGTGAGATCCAAGAAATAAACACTCAATCCCTTAACCTCCCATCCAAAGAGTCACACACATTACATAACCTGAGACTTGTCCTTCCAAACAGGAAACATTTGATCAAGCAAACAACACTTCACATACGTCAACATTGCAGTTAACATAATCCTGTCATTAACATAATCCTGTCATTCACTTTACAAGTCTTCATGAATACATTCCTGCCATGACACAATACACAGCAATAGTATACATTTTCAACAAAGTTGTACCTTTTATCCTCAAAAATCCTTTGCTAAGCTGCTGTCAGTCACTTTGCCTAGGCTGAGATGATGTCATCAATCTGCTGATGACATCATCTCAGCAGACTGTCATCAGTCTCCTATCCCCTCATGATCACTCAGACTGTAACTTTCTTATTGCAAATATGATTTTGTACAGCAGTAACAACATACAGAAAGAGAAAGAGTCCTGTATGGTAGAGAGGGTTTGCTAAACATAACATATATAATATTGTTAGAATATAAGAAGATGAGAGCAGCTGTCAGAACCTGCATCACCTGCTGGTGGCACTGTGCTTCCCAGAGTGGGAGGTTGTAGTTCTGCTGTCCACCAGCGGGTGTCTCGCAGCTGAATCCAGTAATTAATCTCCACCTGATGCTGGCTGATGGGAGGTTATTTAGTCCTTCCTCTACTATTACACTTCGCTTCAGTGTTTTGCTTTGCTAGCCAGATACGTCTTGCCATTTATCCTGCCCATGATCTTCCTCTTGCCCTGCATCTTGTACCCTACACCCTGCTGCCTTATACTGTATCTACCCCACTTGTTCCTGATCCCGGTCCTTGTTCCCTTCTACTCCTCCTTGCACCTCTGGTATTACCCTGTTTACTTGTGTCCCCAATTTTTGAACATATTGTATATAGTTAGCTTCTTAATTTGGCTTCCTCTAACTTAGGTTGCTAGTTCGCCATTTTGATTTTATGATTATGATTCACTTTTATTTTGCTGTATTTCCTGTTGGTTGGTGTTTGGATAGATTTTGGATTCACTGTAAATAAATCTTACCTAAAGCATACACAGACTGGTCCAAGTTTCCTAGGTGTAGTCAGACAGATCTGGCCATCCGTGCTGCTGATTCTTACCAGTCCCACTCTGTAATTTGCTCCTATTGATACTTTATTCCATTAACAATAATTTGGCTGTAGTCTCCACCTGAAAAAAAACACACTCCCCAAACGTGTTTTACCCCAACGGGCTTGTTCACAAGCATAGAGTATTCTTGTGCAAGTGTAAATATATATACTGCTTTGGCTGCTGGGGGGGGGGGGGGGCAGCATCATCCCTATGAAATAAAAATAAAAAAAATTCCAAAAAACAGGACACCCACTCGTAACCAATCTAAACATAATTTCTAGATACTTGATATTATGGACATTCAAGAAGACCTCAATGAGGGGGAATTCCACAAATTTTGGGTGCCCAGATCCCACTTCATCTGGTGCTGCAAAACTTTCTGGAACTTTAGACTTTGGGACCACCAAAGGGTGCCAAGCCCCTCCCTAGGAAGAGAACTCCTTGTTTATGTAGATAAAGGCCTAAGGGTCAACATCCCATCCATCCAGGTAGAGAGCCTAGGTCAGTGATGACGAACCTTGGCCCCCCAGATGTTTTGTGACTACATTTCCCATGATGTTCAACTATACTGCAGAGTGCATGAGCTTAATGGGAAATGTAGTTCCAAAACATCTGTGGTGCCAAGGTTCACCATCACTGGCCTAGGCCTTTTAAGAGGGAGACTACATCTATGCAGCCAAAATATTGGTAATGAAATAAAGTATCAAGACAAGCTAACTAAGTACAGTAACTATGGAGTGAAGATGCACTACAGGAGTCGGCACCTGGATGGTCCGTGAATATTAACAGGTAGAAACATTGTCAAATGTTTGTGGACACAGCCAAGAACTCAACAGGCACCAGGATTTACATGATTGTACCACCTCTGAGCCGGTCTAGTAGACCACCACCCTGCTATCCCCTTCCCTTCTCTATTCCTTTCCAGTATTTCATTGAAGGTTTATAGCTATATTTATATGGACAAATATGACCTACTTTATTTGTTTGCCTGAAGAAGAAGTCTCACTTTTATTTTAATGTATCTGTTCTGTTCCCCAGGGGGCAAATTACATGTAGTTATTTGTCCCATATTCCCAGGTACTGTCTATAGCTAGCTGTATGATCAGAAAGGGCACCTCTTCTCCCTCCCTGGCCATCCAACAATGAAGCTAGCAGAGGGCAATTGCTTTGACAGATGGCACTTTTCTCCATCTCTAAGCACTTTCCCGAGATATTTTATAAGGATTGCAGGGGGGGAGAGGGCTTGTGAGCTAAAATGTTCCAGGCAAGTGGGCAAGTGCTTGGTGATGGAGAAAATTACCATCTGTCAAAGCAGCCATCTCCTTGCTAGCTGCATTGTCGGCCTTGGAAAGAGGAAGTGTCTGCCCAACCTCCATAGAGTAAGAAAAGGGGCTCTGTCTAATCTCCATGAAGAAAGAAGGAGTGCCGTGCCTGACCTTTGTAGAGGGAGGAGGGGTGTCCAGTCTGAAGTCCAAGAGGGAAGGAGTGGTGCCCTGTCTGACCTATGTGGAGGGAGGAAGGTTGCCTTGTCTGACCTTAAAGGAGGGAGAGGGGTGCCCTGTCTGACCTTTATGCAGAGAGGGGGTTTGCCCAGTCTGACCTCCAAGGAGGGAGGAGGGATGCTTTCCTGATCCTCGTGGAGGCAGGAGGTGGTGCCATGTCTGACCTCAAGTGAGGGAGAGGGGTGCCCTGTCTGACCTTCCAGCAGGGAATAGGGGTGCCCCTTCTGACCTTCGTGTAGGGAGGAGGGGTGCCCTGTCCACCTTCTAAAGAGGGTTGCCTTGTCTGACCTTTAAGCAGAGAAGAGGGTGCCCTTTCTGAAATGTTTGCAGGGAAAAGGGGTGCCCTGTCCACCCACCAAGTAGGGAGGAGTAGTGCCTTGACTGACCTTTGTGCAGGGAGGAGGGATGTACTGTCTGACCTCCAAGGAGAAGGCGGGGTGCCCTGTCTGACTTCTGAGGAGGGAGGAGGGGTGCCCTGTCCAGCCTCTGAGGAAAAAGCAAGGGTGACCTGTCTGACCTTCAGGGAGGGAGGAGAGTTTCCCTGTCTGATCTCCGAGGAGGGAGGAGGGGTGCCTTGTCTGACCTCCAAGGAAGGAGGAGGGGTACCCTGTCTGACTTCCAAGGAGGGAGGAGGGGTGCCCTGTCCAACCTCCAAGGAGAAAGGAAGGGTGCCCTGTCTGATCTTCAAGGTGGGAGGAGAGTTACCTTGTCTGACCTCCTAGGAGGGAGGAGGGGTGGCCTGTCTGAACTTCGTGCAGGGAGGAAGGGTGCCTAGTCCAACCTCCGATTAGGAAGGAGGAGTGCCTTGTCTGGCCCATATGGAAGGAGGAAGGGGTGCCCTTTCCAACCTCCAAGAAGGAAGGAAGGATGCCCTGTCTGATCTTCAGGGAGGGAGGAGAGTTACCTTGTCTGACCTCCAAGGAGGGAGGAGGGGTGGCCTGTTCGAACTTCTTGCAGGAAATAAAGGTGCCTTGTCCAACCCCCGATTAGAGGGGAGGGGTGCCTTGTCTGGCCCCTATGGAAGGAGGAAGGGGTGCCCTGTCCAACCTCCAAAGAAGGAGGAAGGTTTTCCTGTCTGACCTTCATGAAGGTAGGAGGGGTGCCCCACCTGACCTCACCTTACACAGCCCATAGGAAGATCGAACAAAGTCCTATATGTACTTTGCACCCTGGGGGGGACAAAACACATTAATAAAAATGGAAGCAAGACTTCTTCTTTAATATTTGCATACATCATATTTTTTAATCAAATCTAAATGTATTGAAAAAAATAAAATTTTTGTACCCAACATAAATTATTTTTATTGGAACCCATTGAGGGATACAGGACTGTAAAATAGTCTAAGACAAGTGTGTTAGGCAGCGGAATAACCCATTCATCATAGAACATTTTACAATCCTGTGTCCCTCAATGGACCAATTATAGCAATTTTATGATGGGTTTTTTGGACTATAAAGAAAAAAGTATTACATCTTTAACTTCAACAGCCTCTGAGATAGAAAAAAAAAAAAGAAAATGGAATTTTTATCTCTCTAATCTGCAAAGGACATGGATACAATTGCTCTGATTCACACCAGCCACTTGAGCGTCGGATAGATTTTATTTACTCAGCTAAAGACACAAGAATGTTTATTTATACCATGAAATAGATCTGAGTCATTACTAAGTCTATAACGGATTCCATAAGCTCTCCTCTATCCATGTGACTTTAAATGTAACATGATGATCTGTCAAAGTTCTCACTGAGGAAAGAAGAAACTCAAACACAATGGAATTAAAGGATAAGTACATTATTTAGATAAATGGGAACTCACGCCAACGTCATGATACTTGTGTACACAACACAGGCACCATTAAAGAGACAGTAAATATTTTTAGAGTTTCGTAACTTTGGTGTGAAATGGTAAAAGAAACTTGAATTGCAACTTTAAATAGGAAAAAAAATAAATAAATATATATATATATATTATTTTTTTTTTTAATTATTTATTGTATTTTACCATCTTTTAAAAGTCCTTATTTACGATAGGGCCAGTTTTTGTAGTGGAATCCTTTCCTATATTTATCTGCGAGCAGCGAACGCTATAGCCTTGGCTCATAAAAAAACATAATGAGGAAATTGTGCGCGGCGCAGGGAAATAAATAAAAGCGGCACCTTTACTGCATCCGAGTTTACTGCTGATAGAGAGTGAGAACCAGACTTCAAATAAAAAATAACCGGCAGTATTTACTGAGCTGTCCATTGCTGATCTTGCTTCTTACAGATCTGGCCTTGGGTAGTTACATTTTTATTTCTTTTCTGTTTTATGTTTTACTGGTTTAAAGACATGCCGCCCTTCAGGGGAAACCAGCCCTGGATAACATATATATAACCCGGAAAATATTGTATTTTTTGCTGTAAAATATTGAATAATAATTAATGGTCGTGCGTTTTTTTTTTTTTTTTTTCTCCCCTATATGACCAACTAATGGTTTTGTGGATATACTGTGTAATTTTATTTTTATATGAGTCATTTATACACTTCCTTGGGGATGAATCGCTATTCTTGGGGGGGGTTTTTGGGTATTATAATGAGTTGTGATGAATTTTCAAGGGATGTCTATTACCAATATTAGACACATTTTTAATGAATTGTACAATAAAATTAAATTTTTTATAAATGTATGATTGAGAAGAGGTTTTAGCACTTGTAAAGTCCCAACTCTTTTTCTATTTTTGTATTTTTTTGCTGTAAAATATTATTACCCTAATATAATAATAATATAATAATAATATTATTAATATTATTATTATTAAACCCTTATTGATAGAGGTAAAAAAAAAAAACATAAAGTGTCAACAGTTAAATCAGTGTGTATATGCAGTAAAGCATGTTTGTTATACTCACTGTGGAACCTAAGGGTAATCCTCTGCATTGTGTAAAAAGGCAGTTTGATTCTGTTTTCTCTGACCCTTACCCTTTATTGCACAGTCCCCAATCCATCTCCTGATAGAACAGAGCCTTGGGGGGACTCTGCACATGCTCAGTTTGATTAGTATTTTTTTTTTTTTTTGAGGGTGCATGTGATCAGCACAGGGCCAATCAGCACTGTCCAGGTAGAGGGTCAGGGGTCATGCAGCCTCATAGGATGGTTGAAGGAGTTGAAAACTCCTCCTACAAGCTTTAACTGGTTTAGGGGGGCTGCTTGCTTGTCCGCCCCCCCCCCCTTTCCTGACCTGGCAGGCTGCATGCCCAGATAAGAGTCTGGTATTGATTTTGAGGGGGGACCCCACGCCTTTATTTTTTGCGTGGGGTTCCCCTCGAAATCCAAATAAGACCTGAAGGGCCTGGTGTGGACCGAGGGGGAGGTAAACCCACGTCGTTTTTTTTTTTTTCTTTCTTTTTTAACCCACACTTTTTTTTTTTTATTTACGTAGCTGTCAGCGAGGAAACCCATTGACAGCTGATGGCTCATCGGCTGTTAAGGATGCTGCGGCTGGCTTCCCGGCCCCACTCCTTCACAACCAGCTCACACTGTGCCCTGTTTGGGCTAAGCTTTGCCCAATCAAGGAGCAGAATGCACTGTGCAGCGCTCAGTGCATTGCAGGGTGTTCGTCGGGGCGAACACCCTGTAAATTCGGGTGTTCCATGAACGGAACTCATGCTTGGGCTGAATCGTTCGCCCATTGCTAGTATCTAGTAGAAGAGCCTAAAATGATGAGGAAGGCTTCTCTTACACCTCTGACTCTGGTAGTGTGGGCAGAAGGCACAGGAGTGCAGAGTGGCACGAATGCCTGTTAGGCCCTTTTCACACAGGCTTTCCGATCCGGTCAGCCTGTCAGTTTTTCAGGTGGACCTGATTGAATGCTCCATGCCCCCCTATGGAGAAGCGGATATCAGCAGGGAACTCTCCACTGACACCTGCTGCTATCCGATCCGATCTGTCCAAATCCAGACGGACGGAAACCCTATTTTCCATCTGTCTGGAGGATAGGATCAGATGAAAACAGACAGGCAGTCCATTTTCATCCGATCTCCCATAGAGGAGAGCAGGGATCTGACGGGTCTGTCTCTGCAAAGAAAGACCTGTCATCCACCTGCTCAGCGGAGATCAGTGGATTGATCCCCACTGACCAAAATGGAGTCTGCCGGGAGAAAAGACCGTGTGAAAGAACCCTAAGTCTTGCTGGCAGGTGTCCACGCCAGGTTGTCAGTTATCTTCAGCAAAGCAGGAGGGCTGGTGGACAGCCGGTGAGTAGCAGACTGGTACTAGTGACAGCGGGCAGGCCAGGAATAAACTGGTAGCAAACTGTAGATCAGCAGGCACAGCAGGATGGTAGGCAGGTACCGGTGACTACAGGAAGAGTAGCAGAGTTAGACAGGCCGGGTCATAGACTGGCAGGGCAGATCAGGTACAGAGGCGCAGGCAAGAGTGTGGTCAGGATACAGACCAGGTCAGGATACAAGCCAGGTCAGGATACAAGCCAGGTCAGGATACAGACCAGGTCAGGATACAAGCCATGTCAGGATACAAGCCAGGTCAGGATACAAGCCAGGTCAGGATACAAGCCAGGTCAGGATACAGACCAGGTCAGGATACAAGCCATGTCAGGATACAAGCCAGGTCAGGATACAAGCCAGGTCAGGATACAAGCCAGGTCAGGAGCAGATCAGTGGAACAGCAGCAAATGGAGCAGGCAGAAACGGTGGTCAAGGACAAACTGAGGTCAGTACAGGCAGAGATCAGGGAGTAGTCAGGACAAGCCGGGTCAGCAACTGGAGTCAGGATACAGGAACACAAGGTCTCAGGATACACAGGAGGCTAAAGACAAAGCAGCACTCATCCTGAGCACTGGTACAGTTTAAATAGCCCATTCGGCGCCATCAAGAGTACGCGTAGGCACGCCGATGCACACATGTATGCACATGTGTAGCCCCACGGCACCTAAAACACAAACAATGACCCTAAAAACTGGCAAAAACTAAATGTATTTTTGAATCTAACCTAAAATACTCTAACACTAATTGATGACACTAACACCGACACTAAAACCTACATTGACTCTAACGCTAACAATGGCACTGAGGGGTATATTCATATACAATTAGGATATAAATTTACCAAATGAAAATGCAATGCCAGTGTGAATAGGCAAAAAAAAAAATGCTAGAAGATAATTTCTTGTGCTGTCCAAACTTTTTTTATTTATTTAAACAGAAAATACTACATTTGGCCACTAGATTTGCTGCTATAGAGGCCTCTTATATAGCTACACTGACTACTGGAACCCTTATACCCAATTTAACAATGTTTAGTGAGAGGGGGAGGCATTCTGTAGTCCAGCCTTAAAGTGACTACCCTACCCCTTCATAGTTATACTAAGTAAGTGTTGTCACCTGGGTGCGGGTTCCCCGCATCCAACTCACATGACCAGCTCTCAATGGAGCCGGCATACACAGGTCCAGTGTGGCCGCAGTCCGAATAGCAGAAGTGTCCTGTGTGTCTTTGAGTCCGGTTCAGGTGCCAATTTAGGCAAAAGAATTCGGACATGAATCGCACCTGGACCGGTGAACAGGGAAACACCGGACCCCCTGCTGTGAACTGCAGCCGCACTTATGTGAACCTGACCTAAATGTATAACCCTGGGAAGATATTCTTAAAATAAATTCACTTCCTTGAATTGCTGCAGACAAAAAAAAATTCAGTCAGGCAGACATTGATATTCAAACAACCAAATCCCATCACAGTTCTCAAATATTTTATTAAGCTTTGTTGTTATACCGAGAAGTAGGCAAACAGTCATTTTAGATGTTAGCTGTCCAAATAATGATTATGGGATTGAAGTGGACAGCTCTAGGTGATGTCTGTAATCATCTATTCGTGGTTATATAGCTGGAACTGCATCTGCTTCAGTACAAGGTATGTAAATGTAGATGTGATAGATATATATATATATATATATATATATATATATATATATATATACAGTGGCGGCCCATTCATTGGGGGCACAGGGGCACCACCCCCCCATTCATGCATCCGGCCCCCTAATCTACACAAAGAGCCCCGGACGCATGGATTCCAATGGGGTTTTTTCTTTTTTTTAAGCACCTGATTAGAGCTAGAGACTCTAATAGGCTTCAAAAAAAGGGTGGGCTCGGGGCGCAGAGCACTGCGCCCTGAGCCCACCCAGTTGTATGACAATAGCAAATGAATATTCACTATTGTCACACGGATTCTCCTCCTGAGACCCGTTTCCCGATTGGCCAAAAGGAGAAGCCATGCTATTGACTAAGGAGGAGGGCGGAGACGCAGGGGAAGCCCGACCCACGGGGGAGACTGAGGGGGAAGCCGCTGCCTTCCCAGGGTGAGTGAGCCGGTGACCGGGGGGGGGGGGTGTGGTGTGCAGGCTAGTGTGGTCCGGGGGGGTATGGTATGTGGGCTGGTGTGACCCGTGTGTGGCCCCCCCGGCCCATGAAGCACCAGCCAATATATACATATATATATATATACAATGTATACATATATATATATATATATATATATATATATATATATATACAAAGTATATATATATATATATATATATGTATATATACAGTGGGGCAAATAATTATTTTTATCCCCTGCAGATTTTGTAAGTTTGCCCACTCACAGAGAAATGAAGGATCTACAATTTTTATCTTTTTTTTTTTTTTTCAAAACAAGGATTGCTTTTTATTGAACATATATATATGGTACAATAACCACAAGTACAAAAGTAGATCATAGAAGAATAGCATCATGTGAGGTAAAACAAAAAGCACACATTGTATATATAAAAGAGAACAGGCAAAATCATAGATGTATTTTAAATGATAGAGACAGAATATCAACCAAAAATCCAGAAAAAAAACACATGATACAAATGTTATAAGTTGCAGTTCAGTGAGTAAAATAAGTATTTGATCCCCAAGCAAAACATGACTTAGTACTTGGTGGAAAAACCCTTTTTGGCAAGCACAGAGGTCAGACGTTTCTTGTAGTTGGTGACCAGGTTTGCACACATCTCAGGAAGGATTTTGGTCCACTCTTCTTTACAGATCTTCTCTAAATCCTAAAGGTTTCTTGGCTGTCTCTTGGCAATTCGAAGTTTCAGCTCCCTCCATAAATTTTCTATAAGATTAAGGTCTGGAGACTGGCTAGGCCACTCCATGACCTTAATGTGCTTCTTCTGGAGTCACTCCTTTCCTGCCTTGGTAGTATGTTTTGGGTTATTGTCATGCCGGAAGACCCGTCCATGACCCATTTTAGGTTTCTGGTTTAAAGAAGAGGGTTCTCATCCAAAATGTTACCATACATGGCCCCGTCTATAGTCCCCTCAATGTGGCAATGTCAGCCTGTACCTTTAGCAGAGAAACAACCCCAAAGCATCAAGTTTCCACCTCCGTGCTTGACTGTAGGGATGGTGTTTGGGGTGGAGGAACTTGACTGGTCTGCACAGAGTCCTGACCTCAACCCGATAGAAGACCTTAGGGATCAATTAGAGCTGAGACTGAGAGCCAGGCCGCATCAGTGCCTGACCTCACAAATGTGCTTCTGGAAGAACGGTCAAATATTCCCATAGACACTCCTAAACCTTGTGAACAGCCTTCCCAGAAGAGTTGAAGCTGTTATAGCTGCAAAGGGTGGGCCAACTCAATA
The DNA here is from genome assembly GCF_965119305.1 of Pelophylax lessonae. NCBI lineage: Eukaryota > Metazoa > Chordata > Amphibia > Anura > Ranidae > Pelophylax > Pelophylax lessonae. Next base: position 211,529,123 of record NC_138779.1, on the reverse strand, counting down.
TTGAACCCTACGGACTAAGACTGGGATGCCATTAAAGTTCATGTGTGTGTGTAAAGGCAGGTGTCCCAATACTTTTGGTAATATAGTGTATATATGTGTATATATATATATATATTTATATATATATATACAGTATCTCACAAAAGTGGTCACACCCCTCACATTTTTGTAAATATTTTATTCTATCTTTTCATGTGACAACACTGAAGAAATGACACTTTGCTACAATGTAAAGTAGTGAGTGTACAGCTTGTATAACAGTGTAAATTTGATGTCCCCTCAAAATAACTCAACACACAGACATTAACCACTTGCCGACCGCCGCAAGTACATTTACTGCGGCGGTCAGCCCCGTACAGGCAAAGTGACGTAGTACTACGTCGCTAGCCTGTGAGCCTCTAGGGGGCGAGCGCGCGCCGCCGGAGCCACGCTCCCGCCCCCGCTCGTTCCCTGACATGTCCGCGTGTGTGACCGGCGGACCCGATGTCCGCCGGCCACTCGCAATCTCCCGGTGGAGAGTGAGAAAGGCAGGTGACTGATGTAAACAAAGCCGCCTGTCATTCTCCCTGGTGTAACAGCAGAGATCATATGATCCTGCTATGTAGGATCGTATGTCTCTGTGGTTACATCACTAGCCACACCCCTTTACAGTTAGAAGCACGCCCCTAGGGACACACTTAACCCCTTGATCACTATTAAAGTTAACCCCTTCCCTGCCAGTGTCATTTTTACAGTAACAGTGCATATGTATAGCACTGATTACTGTAGTAATGTCACTTGTACCCCCAAAAGTGTCCAAACTGTCAGTTAAGGGTCCGATCTGTCCCCGCAATGTCGCAGTCCCGCAAAAAAAATCGCAGATCGCTGTCATTACTCGTTAAAAAAAAAAACAACAAAAATGCCAAAAATCTTTCCCTTAGTTAGTAAACGCAATAACTTTTGCGCAAACCAATCAAAATACGCTTATTGTGATTTTTTTTACCAAACATAGGTAGCAGAAAACAAAATGTTAAAAAATTTTGATTTTTACATTTTTTTTGGGGGGGGGGGGGATTTCATATAAAAAAATGTGAAAAATATTGTTATTTTTTCAAAATTGTTGCTCTTTTTTTGTTTATAGCGCAAAGTAAAAATCGCACAGGTGATCAAAAACCACTAAATGAAAGCTCTGCTTGAGGGAAAAAAAGGACGTCAATTTAATTTGGGTACAGCGTCGCACGACCGCGCAATTGTCAGTTAAAGTCACGCAGTGCCGAATCGCAAAATAGTGCCTGGTCGGGAAGGGGGTAAAATCTTCCGGGGCTGAGTCTAAACTGCTGGCAACAAAAGTGAGTACACCCCTAAGTGAAAATGTCCAAATTGGGCCCAAAGTGTCAATATTTTGTGTGGCCACCATTATTTTCTAGCACTGCCTTAACCCTCTTGGGCATGGAGTTCACCAGAGCTTCACAGATTGCCACTGAAGTCCTCTTCTACTCCTCCATGATGACATCACAGAGCTGGTGGATGTTAGAGACCTTGCGCTCCTTCACCTTCTGTTTGAGGATGCCCCACAGATGCTCAATAGGGTTTAGGTCTGGAGAAATGCTTGGCCAGTCCATCACCTTTACCCTCAGCTTCTTTAACAAGGCAGTGGTTGTCTCAGGTGTGTTTGGGGTCATTATGTTGAAATACTGCCCTGTGGGCCAGCGTGTCAGGCATATGTAAAACAAAGTTAATCAAAAAACGCATGCAGGGTTGCCTCTCGGTGGGCAGAGGGGGCATTAATGTGGTCCAGGGGGAAGTCCGAAGTTGGTCTGTTTTTTTTTTTTTTTTTTTTTTTTAATCTGGCTGGAGTTCAATTTTAAATGAAGATTAAGTCAGATCAGTTACAGAGGTATAAGTGGTGCCACCGTGGCTACAAAAATATAATGACTAAATGTTTAATAAAGGTGCACCTTTAGGTGTCCAAGGCCAAATAAAGCATTTTAATACAAAAGCCGTACATAAATATTTTTATAAGCCGTGTGCATCAGCATTTTTCCCAGCACTTAGCACAAGAATAAATCTTTAATGATATTTAAGATCTGTTTAAACATGAGAGGCCCCGCCCCTTTTATGAAGAGTATATAAGACTCCGCTCCTCCATGCTGAGGTATGACTGTGGAGCATCAGACTACACAGAGGTAAGTCAAAGATTCCATTGCTAGATAACAAGTTACATTTTAAGGGAATCTCTTTCCTCTCTGGGAATTAGGTAGATGGTGTGGGAACCTAGAGCTAGGAGTAGGTTATAGTTTTGTGTTCATATTGTTCTCATCGTTATCTTAACATGATCCTTGTGAAGCATCCAATTGGTAGGTAGGCCACTTTTGCACACCGAGGGGGTCAACGCTTCACCCTGAGTTGTGTAGGTAAAACTTTGATTTGGGAACTGAAGTGACACACCATTCAAAAAGATGTTTATTAATTGGGTGTAGTGGGCAACGCGTTTCGGAGGCTGAAATCAGGGTTCAAACCAGTAGCTGAACGACACCGTGTTGCAGTGTGCACACCTACAATCTAAATTACAACAATCCCCTGGACTTCCAGATTGTAAGCCCTACACTTTTAAAGCCCTGATGAGGGTCAGGACAAGTCTGATCATTGGAGGAGAGCAGACTGAACTAGAAAACTGACTACGTTGTGTTCTCAGGCCCAGTGTGGTCACTTTTTAATAGGAAAGCAGAGGGACTGGCAGGAACATCAGGGATTTCACACAAAGGAAGCAATACAAAGGGACTTTCTTATACAAGTACTGTACATGGTACAGCAGCCATATATCAGAAATATGAAATGCTGGGCTAACCAAGGCTGGCCTAAGACTTTGTGCTGCCTGGGTCCAAGAATGAAATGCTGCCCACCCCCTCAAAAAAAAAAATCTTGCCCACCAAAAGGCCCCCACATCCATTATTTTATATAAATATAACATTTAGGAAATATTATATACAGTATACTGTTATCTTCTTCCAGAACTCACCACCAGACAGGTCCACCAAACAATCGCTGTCTGTCCTCGGTCCTCCTGTCACTCCTGTGTCTGCCGCGGCCACCACCCTAGAAGGTCCAGCCTGTCCTGTATGAGATGGAGTGCGCTGTTGTCAAACGTCATTGCTGGAGATGCTCCCCCTCCTCATACTCATCAGTTTGCACTACAGGCGGCAGTATGAGATGGGGAAATGGCGCCTGTAATGCGCTGCAAACTGATGACACACAAGGCTGCTGGAAGAAAAATCTTGGGCGTCAATTTGCTGCCCCTCTCGGAGTTCTGCCTGGGTCCAATGGACCCAGCGGGACCCGTAGTAGGGCCGGCCCTGGGGGTAACAAACACTTTAATCATAGGCCAGTCCTATTATTGAGTTCTTTCATTCTACAACTGAACCACTCCCAGTTCCCCTTCACACTGGTGAATGTAAGCACGCCGTACGAGTTTTTGAAAAACGCATGTTGTGTTTTTTTATCGCAATTTAATGCATTGCACTAAATTTCAACGTAACTCGTATTGCAATTTCAATACATTTTATTGCGTTTTTCCTGGATTTTCTTACTGCATAGCACCCCATCGTACATTGATGCAACCGTTCTCCATACAAAAATTGGAGATTGCTACAATGTATATGAGAATTTCAATACAACTCAGTCCAGTATTTCAACACTTAACTGCATAATACTCCGATGTTTTATCTATGACATTGTACAATATGATGGTAATACAATGCCAAAAAAACCACCATCCATGTACCATGTATTCATACAACCTTCCATGAGTCACACAACATGAGAAATAACCAAATTCGATTGTTTCTCAGAGTTCCCGTGAGCTGACAACATGAAGACCATTCCTTTGCTGCTAGCTGGTAAGTTCTGTACAGTTTCCTACATGTCACAAAATGTAAAAGGCTGGGAGACCCAAGAAAAATTCCCGTTTTTTTTTTTTCAGTTTCGTTCGCCATAATTGGCCATGGATCTACTTTTTCAGGTAACAAATAAGAGTATAAAAATTCTAATAAATAATATGACATATTATTTTTTGGCAAGCCTGTTGAGCAATCTTTCTGCAGAAGCTGTTGGGGGCAACTCCAAGCAAAGAGCAAAGATATCTATCTCTAAAAATGATAACTATTGTATGACTGTCAGCGACTACTTATGTATTATTATTATTGCTAATGTTATAATATTAATATTCTTATTAATATTATTATTACTAATATTATAATAAGATATCTATCTCTACCTAGCTCTAAAAATGACAACTATTGTATGACTGTCAGCTACTACTTATGTATTATTATTAATATTGCTAATGTTATAATAGTAATATTATTATTAATACTATTATTACTAATATTATAATATTAATATTGTTTTGCATTATTATTATTATTATTCATTGTAGTAGTATGAATTAAAGCTGTGGGGGCAACTCCAAGCGAAGAGCAAAGATATCTATCTCTAAAAATTACAACTATTGTATGACTGTCAGCTACTACTTATGTATTAATATTAATATTGTTAATGTTATAATATTAATATTATTATCAATATTATCATTACTAATATTATAATATTAATATTGTTTTGTATTGTTATTATTATTATTATTATTATTATTATTATTATTATTATTATTAATTGTAGTAGTATGAATTAAAGCTGTGGGGGCAACTCCAAGCAAAGATATCTATCTATAGATATCTATATTTATACCAACATCAAAGAATTTTTGCCTGACAACTATTGTATGTCTGCTACTTCTTATGTTTTTATAATATTTTTATTATTATTGCTAATGTTATAATATTAATACTATTATTTGTATTATTATTATTTGTATTATTTTTCTTACTAATATTATAATAATAATAATATATTTTTTATTGTTATTATTAATATTATTAGTAGTATTAATTGTAGTAGTATGAATTAAAGCTGTGGGGGCAACTCCAAGCAAAGATATCTATCTATAGATATCTATATTTATACCAACATCAAAGAATTTTTGCCTGACAACTATTGTATGTCTGTTACTTCTTATGTATTTATAATATTTGTATTATTATTGCTAATGTTATAATATTAATACTATTATTTGTATTATTATTATTATTTTTATTATTTTACTTACTAATATTATAATAATAATATTATTTTTTTATTGTTATTATTAATATTATTAGTAGTATTAATTGTAGTAGTATGAATTAAAGCTGTGGGGGCAACTCCAAGCAAAGATATCTATCTATAGATATCTATATTTATATCAACATCAAAGAATTTTTGCCTGACAACTATTGTATGTCTGCTACTTCTTATGTTTTTATAATATTTTTATTATTATTGCTAATGTTATAATATTAATACTATTATTTGTATTATTATTATTTGTATTATTTTTCTTACTAATATTATAATAATAATAATATATTCTTTATTGTTATTATTAATATTATTAGTAGTAGTAATAGTAGTAGTAGTAGTAGTAGTAGTACCATTTAAAGCTGTGGGGGCAACTCCAAGCAAAGATATCTATCTATAGATATCTATATTTATATTTATCAACATCAAATAATTATTGCCTGACAACTATTGTATGTCTGCTACTCTTTATGTATTTATATTATTATTATTGCTAATGTTATAATATGAATATAATTATTTTTATTATTATTATTATTATAATATGAATATTATTTGGTTTTTTTTTTGAGTAATATTATTATTATCATTGTTAGTAGTAGTAGTAGTATTATTTATTAAAGCTGTGGGGGCAACTCCAAGCTAAGATATCTATCTATAAATATATATATTTATATTTATCAACATCAAATAAATTATTGCCTGACAATTATTGTATGTCTGTCAGCTACTACTTATGTATCATTATTATTATTATTATTATTATTGCCAATGTTATAATATTAATATTAATATTTTTGTATTATTATTATTAGTAGTAGTAGTAGTAGTAGTAGTATCATTTAAAGCTGTGGGGGCAACTCCAAGTAGATAGATAGATAGATAGATAGATAGATAGATAGATAGATAGATAGATAGATAGATAGATAGATAGATAGATAGATAGATAGATAGATAGATAGATAGATAGATAGATAGATAGATAGATAGATAGATAGATAGATAGATAGATAGATAGATAGATAGATAGATAGATAGATAGATAGATAGATAGATAGATAGATAGATAGATAGATAGATAGATAGATAGATAGATAGATTTATTTTTTAATTTACTTATTATTTATTTATTTATTTATTTTTCAACATCAAATAACTATAGCCTGGCAGGTATTTTATGTCTTTCAGCTACTACTGATGTATTAATATTATTGTTGTTATTATTATTATTATTATTATTATTATTATTATTACTATTATCATTTAAAGCTATAGGGACAACTCCAAACAAAGATATATGTCTATAAATTTATATTTATCTCTATCCACATCAAAAATATATTGCCTGGCAACTACAGTATAACTGTTAGCTACTACTGACTTAATATTATTACTATTATGATTAATAATACATTTTTTTTTAATTATTGTTAATAATATATTTACTATCATTGCTATAAAGTAATTTTCCATATTTTTAAAAAGTGTATCTAAACCCATAAACAGAAATGTAATATATTGCAGCTAACCAGTCCTTCGATGTAATGACTTCATTTGTTTTATTTTTTAAGCCCCGGTTCACACTTGTGCGCGTGCGGGGTTCGCATGTAATGTCGGAGCGCACTGCTCCGACATTACATGCGATCGGCTGAGCGGTGCGAGTTTAGCCATACAGTTTGTATGGCTAAATTCGCACCGCAGCCGCACCAAACACGCACAGGGACCCTTTTTGGCAGCCGCATCAGGATCGGATCGCACAGCGGTTCACACTTGTGCGATCCGATCCTGTGCGAACTGCACGATCGCACTGCGATATGCGATCAAACTGGGGGTGTCGTTAAGATTACATTGACACCCCCAGCATATCACATATGGCAGTGTGAACTGCCGGGGGTGCGTGTGCGATGCGGGAACAGGCTGCGAATTCGCAGCCTTCCCGCATCGCATAAATGTGAACCGAGCCTAAAGGCTTTCTTTTTTCTTTTTTTTTTTCAATTTGTTTTTATTATTTTTATGGAAAACAATACAAAAGGTTCCAACAAGAAAATAGAACATTGCATAAAACATTAACAAGGATTCCTAAAGGCTTTCTTTCCGTTATTATCACCTGGTGATCCTGCCAGTAGCAAACTTTCTATCCTAGGGTGACAATGTTCACTACACTGTAGCTATAGAAAAACAAATTTGTCACCCTAGGCCAGTGATGGTGAACCTCGGCACCCCAGATGTTTTGGAACTATGTTTCCCATGATGCTCATGCACTCTGCAGTATAGTTGAACATCATGGGAAATGTAGTTCCAAAACATCTGGGGTGCCGAGGTTCGCCATCACTGCCCTAGGCTGTTCTCCCCAATTGAATGTCAAAATACCCACCCCCTGCTGGCGCTCCTGGCTCTTTCCCGCTTCCAAGTGCCCCTACATTACAGAGAGAAGAGGTATTTTGTAGTTCACAGAGGAAGATAATAGCATTGATCAAGATATCAGGAATGTACAAGGACACTGGATTTCTGGCAGGATCAAAAGACATTTTTTTCAGGGCTTGCAGAAAATGTACAGTATATGGTGCGCCACCCAAATGCTATCAAACTTAAAAGCTTTCTTTGTCTTCTTCTGTAGTACCCTTCTTCCCGAACCGACATGTTACTGATGCATTTGATGGTAGGTGATATATATATATATATATACATATAATGTTTGAATTAGAGACAGAACCTCCATCAATTTAATACTAAAAGATCAAGCAGGAGTCCAAAAATATATGTTTGTTCCATTAAAATATTTCAAAAACATCCATCATAAGTGTATCCAATTAATTTATTTTTTAAAAAAAGTTTATTCATATTTTCAAAGAAACAAAGATGCAAATCATCAAAAGACAATTGTGTCAAAGAGAATATAAAATAGAAAGAGATGAAGGAAATGGGCTGATAGGCTTATTGTTATAAAGGCAGTACAAAGACAGATGGGCGGTACAACAGAAACAGTCGGTGTATAACCAATACAACCAGAGCATGAACACGTGCAAAAAAAATAAAAATATTAACTACGCAGAATTTTCACAACAGACATGACTCCCGAAACCCGGAGGAAGAGGGTGAGTCGGGTTTTCCGTACAAGCCAGTAAGAGAGAGGGGCTAGGGCAGTGGCGGCCCGTCCATTGGGGGCGCAGGGGTGCCGCCCCCCCTATCCATGCGTCCGACCCCCTAATCTACATGCAGGGCGCCGGACGCATGGATTCCAATAGGGGTTTTTTTTCTTTTTTTTTTGAAGCACATGATTAGAGCCAGAGGCTCTAATAGGCTTCAAAAAAGGGTGGGCTCGGGGCGCAGAGCACTGCTCCCTGAGCCCACCCAGTTGTGTGACAATAGCAAATTAATATTGTCACACGGATTGTCCTCCTGGTCCTGAGACCCATTTCCCGATTGGCCAAAAGGAGAAGCCATGCTATTGGCCAATGAGGAGGAGGAGGGAGGAGACGCAGGGGAAGCCCGACCCACAGAGCACACTCTCCACATGTCAGCCCAGGGTGAGTGAGCCGGTGACCGGGGGGGGGGGATTATGGTGTGCGAGATGGTGTGGTCCATGGCCATGGAGCACCAGCCGCCACTGGGCTAGGGTAATCCTAAAACCAAAAAAAGAAAAAAAATGGCTAATAAAAAAGAGGAGGAAAGAAGAGAGAAAAGAAGGGGGGAAGAGAAGGGAGGAGGAGGGTGTGGAGGGTAAATGGAATCCTGCGGGATACTATACTTCCGTGACAGAGTCACATTTATGTATCCAGTTTATTTCAGGAGCTGAAGGATACCCCCCCTTCATCAAGGGTTCAAATATTGGTAGAATTCAAAAATTCGACAGACCCAAGCTAATTCCTCTGTGGGGTATGGGGGGGGGTAAACAGTAAGTAAGTAATTGCTATCCAGCACACTGCTCAGCAGATTCAACTCTTGGCTTTTACTAATATTTCAAGCCCCAAGGAAGTGGACATCCTTGAACCCATGCAACGCATTGGCTACACTTTTTAGCTTCACATTGGTTGCACTTTTATGGGTTTATTTTAATGGGATAAACATAAATGTTTGGATTTCAACATTTGAGTATGGCAATCCTACTTGTCAATTAGTTTAATCTGAAGCATTCTGTAGCCCTGCCATTCTCACCCAGAGTTCCGTGAATCCCTAGAGTTCCTCCAAAGATTGCTAGGGGTTCTTTGAGCTGTGGCTGCGTGACCTCCCATCTGATGGTGCCTGCTTAAATCCAAAAGCAATGCCACTTGGCAAAGCCGGCAGCATGACACCAAAAGGTCTTTAAGGGTAGCATTCTCAACACCACTGCGAGGGTTGTATTCTTGCTACTGACCATCAGTGATGAATTGGTTTTAGTAATGGTTCCCTGAGACTTGAAAAAAAAGGTAGAGAAAGTAAAATGGTTCAGAAGGTCTGCTTTAGATCCAATCTATGTCCTTTTATACAAGCTGCCCGTCCAGTGTTAATGCACTCCTATCATCAGGCGGGACTGGGCCGGGGGGTCAGGGGGGGCAATTGCCCCCTGGGCCTCTCTGATGCCGTAAAAAGGCTGCACTGCTTCTGCCACAGATATGCCTAAAGGATTCCTGTTGAAGAGAAGTAAAAAGTCTCTGCAACTGACCTACTGAGTGCGGGATGAAGACAAGGACAGACCGTAGGACTCCCCCCCGTTTCCAGCATGGATGGTGTAAACTGTGTCTGAGCAGAGGCCAGTTCCATGCCCCAATGGTGACTCTTCTGCCCCAGCCAGCCCCGACCAAGCTGTCCCAGCTCCCCCCAACCGGCCCCTGCTGGCCAGGTCGGGAACCCGGATTCAGCCGCTAAGTGCAGAGTATTTTGATCAGGGCTTCAGCTTGGAATGGGGATTAGGAGGAGGATGGGAAGAAGAAGAGCGGGAGGGGGACTGAGTCATTGTTCCATGGGCCTCTGGTTTGTACTAGCCCCCTGGGCCAAAAGTTGCCAGTCTGCCCCTACCTATCATCCAACTCCAATCTATCCCGTAGAGTTAGACTTACCTTGGAGGTCCCTCACCATCCACCTATTGTTTTTTTCTCAAGCTTTTAAAGTGATTGTAAAGTAATTTATGGTTTAAAATAACAAACATGTCATCCTTAACTACTCTGTGCAACAGTTTTGCACAGAGCTGCCCTAATCCTTCTCTTCTGGTGTCCCCTGCTGGCGCTCCTGGCTCTTCCGCTTTCAAGTGCCCCTATAACAAGTGCCATATGGGGACACTCATGCAAGCTTTATTCCTACATTAACACACACAACTTAGCTTGGCACCATCCCCGCTCTCTCCTCACAGACTGTGATTTACAGCAACCGGAGCCAATATCTCCCACTGCTGCCTCCATGTCCAGTGAGGAGCGAGAGACAGAAGAGAGCTGCTTCTCTTGGGCGCATCACTGGGTCAAGATTAGGCTCAGGCTCAACTGCTTTAAAACTTTTTACAGCATATGTTGTGTTAGCCCAATTACTAAACACATCTCTTCCACTTTTCCTGTAGTTTCAGCCCAACAGCAACAACAGAATTCATACGGTAGGTAAAAATAGTTTTATACGCTATATAGAATATGTACATACAGTATATTCTTTTTTGAGATCTGCTTTTATTCTTTATTTGCTTATCTACCTTTATACGTTTGTTGGTTTACTTTTCGGCTAGAGAGCAGATGTATTTATTTATTATAGACATTTTTACGGTGCTTTACAGACTAGACAATCCCATTAGTTAATGCAACCAAAGAATTTACAATCTAAGGTCCCTATCTCATATAGTAGGGCCAATTTACCTATCAGCAAGTCTTTGGCATGGAGAAGGAAACCAAAATGTCCTGAAGAAACGTATGCAATTCCTATGCAGATAGTGCCCTGCCCGGGATTCAAACCAAGGGCCCAGTGAAGCAAGGCAGAAGTACACCACTAGGCCACTATGATTTCTGCTTAATAACATTCCTGGATATGTACTTTGATTAAAGACTAACTCAAGACAAACTCTTTTTTTTTTTTTTTAGTTTGGATAGAATGAGAATCTCTGTCAAATATGTGTCCTCATTTGGGAAACTTCCCATCAATTCCTGTCTATTTGAAAAGTGTCAGATAGGATGGGTACTGAGGACTGGACCCCATGGGGTACTAGACCCCATGAAGGAGATTTCCCCTTGCTTCCTGTTGTCAGACAGAACAGGAAAAGTAGCAAGATCTTCTCAACTATGATTCTAATTTATTTACATCCTTGGGCCAACCCATGTTGAAGGAACATGGATTCCTAAGGCCAACACTCTTGCTTTGTGAAAAAAAAGGCACGCTTGACTTGATCTACAGAAGGATTAGGAGTGGGCACCTTTTAAAAATATGACATTTTTATGAATTTCCCATTGCCTCTTGTCCAGGTGACAGGTGTCAGACAGAACAGGAAGAGTATAGAGATCTCCTCAACTATGATGCTAATCTATTCAGACATCCTTGGGCCAACCTATATTGAGGGAACATGGATTCCGAAGGCCAATGCTATTGCTGTGTGAAAAAAAATTGCACACATGACTCGATCTCCCAAAGGATTTTGATGGGGGTGGGGGACCCTTTATAATGATGAAAAAACATACAATAGACAACATTATTCACCATTAAAGGAATTTCCCATTGCCTCTTGTCCAGGTGACAGGTGTCAGACAGAACGGGAAGAGTATTGTCAGGGTTACCTGATCCGAGGCCGAGGTACTGAGAGGGCTCCCCTTGCGGCTCAGTGCGGCACACCCATGGAGATGGTACAGAGGGTGTAGCGCCCCAAGTGGCACGGGTTACCAGCTGCAGGCAGGTAGGTAGAACCAGAAGCAATCCGAGGGTGAACAGGATGGAACCACAGCAGGGTAGGAGTCTTCAAGGGCTCTGGAGCAAATGGGCTGCTTTGTGCCAAGGAATAGTCTCTGGTAGCGGAGACAAAAACTGGCCGAGGTCTGGGACTGGAGCAGGCAGCGGGAACCATGGTACAAGCCGAGGTAATGCACAGGAGACAACCAGAATAGCCGAGGTCTTGAAGCAAGCTGGGTCATACACGGTAGGTAACAGAAGCACGGTCAGTGGAAGAAGCCAAGGGTCAAACCAGGAGCAGGAGATCAAATGGAATCAGGAACAAGCCGAGGTCACAACAGGAAGTCCAAACAGGAAACAGGAAGCACAGGAACACAGGAAGCTGAGACATAATCCAGCAATGAGTCTGATCCTATGGCCACCTTTTATAGGCCAGCAGAGGGCAGTGTCAATTGAGGCAGGAATGACCATTGCTATTACTGGCAATGTTGCCAGTTCTCCTACGGCCATTTTCTCGACGGGCCAGCAGAGGGCTGTGTCGATTGAGCCAGAAGCGTCCATTGCTATTACTGGAAATGTTATTTCTCCTATGGCCATTTCCCTGACAAGTATAGAGATCTCCTCAACTATGATGCTAATCTATGCAGACATCCTTGGGTCAATCTATATTGAAGGAACATGGATTTCTAAGGCCAATGCTCTTGCTGTGTGAAAAAAAAAAAAAACACATGACTTGATCTCCCAAAGGAATATGATGGGGCAGGGGGACCTTTTATAATTATGAAAAAACATACAATAGACAGCTTTAGTCACCATGAAAGGGATTTCCCCTTGCCTTGTGTCCAGGTAACAAGTGTCAGACAGAACAGGAAGAGTATAGAGATCGCCTCAATCTATGCAGATATCCTTGGGTCAACCTATATTGAAGGAACATGGATTCCTAAGGCCAATATTCTTGGTGTGAAAAAAATGCACAGTTGACTTGATCTACAGAAAGATTATGATGGGGCACCATTTATAAATATGAAAAAACATACAATAGACAGATTTAGTCACCATGAAAGAGATTTCCCATTGCTTCCTGTCCAGAGAACAGTTGTCAGACAAAACAGGAAGAGTAGAGATATCTCCGAGCCTTCAACTATGATGCTAATCTATTAAGACATCCTCAAGCCAACCTATGTTGAAGGAACATGGATTCCTAATGCCAATGCTCTTGGTGTGTAAAAAAAAAAAAAAAAAAAATTAACACCTGACTTGATCTTTGGAAATATGATGATGGGGGTGGGGGACCTTTTATAATAATACATAAACATACGATAGACAGCTTTTTAATCTATATAAACCAAGTCAACAGAGAGCAGTGGTCTTAGGTATCAAGAAGGTTTCTACTGAGAGGGCCTTGATAGCAAGAAATTAATTAAACCATGAGTAAAAGGTAAGTAGGTAAATAAAGGAAGGCTGTAAAATGTATACACCCATTATATGTAGAGAAATGCTGAGAAAAGTGTCCTCCGACCATTTTTTTTTTTATTTTGTGGATAATATTTAATCAGTATTTTTAAAATCTCCCAACCATTTCACAGTATGTGGCATGTTCTTTAGAGTGTATCAGATGAAATTTGAGTGGCCACCCAGTTACTGTCATGCTAAACTGATTTTTTTTTTTGGGTAGAATCTTCTGAACAGGACCAGCAGATTGCATACGAAAATGATGGTAGGCAAAGAGCAATTTATATATAAATATAAATATACATACATATATATATATATATATATATATATATATATACAGTATATATTAATATGTATATTATTTAGTTATTTTTGTAAATTGTAATTTATTTAAAAATTGAGGTACTTGGAAAATTATTATTTATCTAATTTTATTATGTTATTTATATATATATATATATATATATATATATATATATATATATATATTTTCATTTATTTCTCTATTGACTACAATGCAGTTGAGTAGCCAAATTTTTGGTCAAAATTTCAACTTTTTTTCTGAAATTTTGAGGAAATTAAAACTCTCATTTTCAATTATTCTTATTATAATAATAAAATAATTTATAATTATTCTTATAGGCAACATAGCCATGATTCAAATGCTTTTTTGTGTTCAGCTTTATGGCTGTTTTTGATGCCATATTAAGAATTTTTTTTCCAGATGATATTCTTTATTCATTTGGGGAAGAGCAGGGTGATAAGGTAACCCCAATAGGCGATGATGGCTGCTCTGAACAAGAACATCTTGATGAAGAGTTTAAATTCTTTGGGAAATCTTACAAATGTCTGTATGTAAGTATGGCTTTAATTAAAGTGAAACTCTCTCATAAAAATAATTTCCAGGCAGATATAAAAGATACACATACATGCAGTTCTATATCCATTCATAAACCATTAAATGTATTTTTTTTTTAATGCAACTAGTAGAAGTGTTAGAATTGGCATTAGCCTCTTACAATCCCCTGTGAACCAACAGACTGGGAGGGACGTGGGGGGGGGGGGGGCAGGATTGGGAGCAAATTGGGTGTCCTGTATGGAAATATGATTAGAAGCAGAAAATTGACAGTGAGCAGAAAGATTGCCCCACCACTCTGCTGCTGCTCCTTCATTGTCCAGTCAATGTCACCACTGTGTTCTTTAAAGCAGAGCTAAATGTAATAAAATGCATTCAATTACATTTACCTGCCTGCTTGCAATCTTCCTTAGAATGTACATGGAGCTGCACATGCGCAGCTCCATCTACATTTATGGCACAGTGCCAGAGTGCAGGGATGAATGAGTGACGTCAGCCTGCACCGGCTGTAAACCGGCACCCGGAAGAGATCAGAGAGAAGATGGCAGTGAGGGATCTCACGCCATTGGAGAATAGGTGAGTATTTCTAACTTGAGTTCCAAATTAACTGTATCAGGGGAAGCTGATTGGCCTGGTTGTGCCATGTGCTGGTAAATTTCAGGGCTGCATGGACAGAAATGCAACTCCATTTTCAGGTAGAACAGCATCTTTATATGTATTTCATCTGTATATTTGGCCCAGAGTTCAGCTTTGTGGCACCTTCCTCTACTTTAAGCTGTGGACAGGTTTTCTTTGAGGTTACCTGGCAGTCCCTCCAGGTGGGCACACTCAGCAAACGGGCGTAGTCTGGAATTCTGACATACCACGTAATCTCCATCCTACAGTGCCATGCAGGTCCCTCCCTACTGGACACATTTGATTGATAAGCTTTTTCTTTACAGGTGTGCAACAATGGTGTGATCTCCTTCAACACTGCAGTGTCACAATACACACCCGATGCGTTCCCCTTGACAGATGGGCAGGTCTTTATCACACCATTCTGGGGGGATGTAGATAATGAGTTGGGAGGACTCGTGTACTACAGAGAGACCAAAGATGAAGCCACTCTGCAAAGGATCACATCCGATATGGCCAAACATCTCCCACACCTTCATTATGTTGCAAAATGGGCCTACATCGCCACTTGGCACAATGTGGTCTTTTATGGGGCAGCTATTAAAAAGGTAAGTGTTACCTTCAGGTGTTTGTAATTTTATCTACACTGGCTACAACTGCACACAAACAAAATGCCTTCACTGGGTACTATAGTAAATAGATAGTATACAAAAACTATAGCTCTGAACTACAGCTATGTGCCATTCGGTATCCATTAGAACAAACACCAGGCAAGCTGTATGTAGGTTCAAACAGGAAGACAATTTATTGGAAGCACACAGCACACTTTTATACAGAATTTGGAACATCCTGCCCCCAACAACCGCTTTCCCATTGGTCAATTGCACAGTACATGCCGTTCTCCTTCAGGTCCTCCTTAGCCATGCAAATGAGGACTTGAAAATGAGTCAGCAGGGATTGGTCAGGTAGCTTGATTAGAAGGACTGTTATGTGTAATGAGACAGAAGCCCCCAGGGGACAATCAATGTACACAATAGCCAGACACAGAACAATGGTTCCATAACGAGCCCCCAATACACATTACTCTGAGTGTCAATACATCCCTTAGCAGACAACAGGTGAGTTCATTAGCACACCTGACAATAGGTGAATGGAAAGCCACCCCAGACAAAAGCAAAATTGTTAGACAGTCAGTCTCCTCATTGAACTTCCTGGAATGACCATACTAGGAGTTGTACTTCCTGGTCAGAGACCTCATGGCAAATGGGAACAAATCTCAATATTTCTACATGGAGACCTTGCTGACAAATATGAAGTAATCCAAACTATCACCCATCTGTCCTTAAATTCCAGTGACAGTGAACACCGTCACAAGGCCGTATACAAACAAACACTGGGGCCTTCTGTTGAATCTTGAAACACTCCCATTAGGTGGGTCCCAGTAAATTGCATCCATGCTTGTGGGATTACTGGGGACTTGTCCAACAGGGCATGCCAAGCTCCTCATTGTCCTTCGCCCCTTGCATGTGGCTTTTAATCTCTGAAGGTAAAATGGGCTGAGATAGGTTTTGGCGCAAATGGCCACCCCAAAAAAACTATATCCATAATGAGTTTGCCTGAGTAGGTGTGCTGTAGTAGCCGAACAGGTGTGGAGTGTAAGTACCACCAAGGGTCCCACTGGTCAACATGCTAACAGGATTTGTTCATAAGCTTATTGCATAAAAATGGCAGAAGGTTAATGGTAAACTCTACTAGACATCATAAAACCAAGGTCAGTTGATGTGAAAATGACTGATAGTAATATAGAAGAACTTTGAGTTGAACAATTGCGTTGGATTAGCTACCTTCATCGGAGCTTCAAAGTTGCTACTTTCTTTTGGACAGTCTTTTCATTATAAATATTTGAATTTGTTTATTACTGAGAATAGTTTTGCTCCATACTAGGTGTCATATATTAGGTATATATAATTCTTTATTTTTTTTATTTTATCTATATTTTACCAGTTATTCTAACTGACCATGAGTTGTAGATATCATCATTTTAGCAGGGGATTCCTGAGTTGTTTTTAGGGATCCTCTGTGGTAAGAAGGTTGAAAGGCTCTATTGTAGAATAGAATTATATAATTTATACAATATATTTTGTTGTTCTTGTCATCCAGAGAAACACATTCCAGGCTGTCCTTACCAGTGATGGATACCAGTATTTCGTCATTCTGAATTACAAGAAGATCCAGTGGACAACTGGAACTGCCAGTGAAGGAGACCCCAACACCGGTTTGGGTGGCACTCCAGCTCAGGTACCACCTAATCAGTTACTATATTGGTACAAATTAAAAATAATACTGTATTTACAATTATTATGAAAATGAAACTCTGCAAGTATGGTCAGAATTTTATTACAAAAGGAAAGCATATTTGTTTGCCTAGTCTTTCTTTCTTTGTCATTGTTCTGGCTAATATATATGTTTTTTTTTTTTCGAAAGGTAAATATGAAATATAGCCTTTGAAAATGTTGTATTCTTATTTCCATCCAGCAGGTAGAACTCTTTAGATGTTTCCTGGGCCTAATACTAACATCTCTTTTCAAAAAAATATCTGTTGCTTACAGAGCTCAATAGCTCATGCTACAATTTGCATTAAAGCAAAACAGTATAGCAACCTCCTAGGTAGGTGCTAGAGAGTGAGTATAGTTTTGGCTCTTTCTGCCTATCAGAGGAACAGCTGGTAAATTCTATATTGCTTACTGCTTAACAGGGAACAGGATCTGTGAGTTAGGTCTGCTTAATGTGCTCAGTGTATGATTTATCTGGTCTGGGGAGTGTCCCCACTGGTCCAATGGGGAGGCACATTGGACAGTGGAGGAAACCTGGCAAATGAGTATGTAGGCTTTGATACAGCCCCAGTGATTGGCACAGACTGATAGTCTCGGTGCATTGTGGGGTGTGGTTTAAAGGCCAGGAGCACATGTGCTTGGGGGTCTTTGGCTGGGGAGCAGAGTCCCGGAAGGAGGGTGGCGGCTGCCTCCTCCTCCTCTGCAGCAGTTGGTGTATGGTCACAGGCAGTCGGCCTGGTAAGCCAGAAGGAAGGAGCTGAACCTAGAGGTCCAGGAGAGCTGACTAGAGGGGTTGAGATACTGGAGAACCTGGAAAAACAGTATCGTAAGTACAGGGGATCGTGTCTAAGGGCCTGACCAGAAAGGGGGCCACCCCAGAGTAGAGTAGTCAGAGGATGGGTGTCAGCTGGTGGATAGAAAGGGGGTGCTAGGCGAGTACGCTGAAGATAAGTGCTAAGCAAGCTGTCTATTCAGGAACTTTACCTCAGATTCATCTAGTGGCAAGGTGAAATTTCAGCCTAGCCACATCCTAGAAGTCCTCAACATTGTGAATAGTTTAAGTTTTGGAATATCCCACTGTTTCCTTCTCCCATCCCCATATAAAGTAAAAACAACAACCCCTAGACTGTTTATTGACTGAGCTGGAGAGTTAAGTGTTAGGATTCTGTATGCAGTTGCTACCGGTAACTCAGAGGGACCCGAAAAGGTGAGAAATCCAGCAGCCCTCAAGGGGGCAGTGCTACAACAGATTTAGAGCAATGACTCCTCCCCCTCTGTTTCAGATGGGGACCTACAGATATTTTTCAGACTAATACTAACAGGATCTCTATTGAAAAAAAAAATCTGTTTCTCACAGAGCTAAATAGCTCAAGCTACAATTTATACATAAGCCAAACGGTGAATGGTTCAAAGCAGTGACTCCTATCCCTTTGCTCCTGATGGGAACCTTCAGATTTTTCCCAACCTACAACCAGCATCTTTGTTGAAAGTTGACTACAGAGCTCAATAGCTAAAGCTAAAATTTACACACAAGAAGAAGCTAAATCATAAAAACAAAACGATTTGGTGCAGTGACTCCTTTCTCTCATTGCCATCTATATTCCAGAGGGGGCTACGAAGGCTCAATCAGAGAGAGAGTCTGAAAATAAACAGCTTCTGCTGTTCTCTCATACCACAAGAGCCTATGAATTCTGTGTCATTGCTGCACCCTGTTATAGAGTGACTCTATTTCAACAACAAAAAAACATTAAATTAGAACCATCCGATAAAAGAAGAATGTCTACCTGTCTGGTGGGCACCAAATCCAGTCTTGAGTTATGGCTGCCGCAGGCAACCAATGTTTTTGGGTGGTAGCCAAAGATCAGCAAAATAACCAAGAGTTAATTCACTGGCCACTGGTGTTTTAAGTTTATTTCTTTGTCTTTTACAGGCTGGATGCAGTTTATTTTATTTATTTATTTTTTTTTTGGGGGGGGGTAGCAAAAGGTTTTGTTTCAAATGTTATCCATTTAGAAAAAAAAATACCATTGAAAAAAAATATGAAGACATTTAAATAAATTGTTTCCAAATTTGTAATTATTGTAATTATTATTGATAAGTCATTTGCGTGCCGTTTCCCAGGCTGGATTTAACAGCGGCGATGAAACAAACTACTTCAACATTCCTGGATCCAAAACCAACGAGGTGCTGAAAATCGTATCCACATCCAATGTGAACCACCCCGGACGCTGGATATTCCAAGTAGATCAATTTAAGGCTCCAGGAGGCTGCATCTTTCAAGGTACTTGGGAAATGTAGTAAAAGAGAGAATAGCTGATCATGTGGTATTTTTGAGCATAATTTATTGATTGATTTAATTTTTTTTTTTTAATTCATATATTTATTTATTTTATTTTTTAGAAAATATTACATGTTTGGGGCTAACAATTTTTGTTTTGTTTCCAATTTTTTTTTTTTTTTAATTTCAGTTAGATTATTTTTTTATCCTTAGATAAATCACATGTGGATATTTAAAAAAAAATACCATTTGTAGTTAACAAGTTGTGAGTGTAAGACTAATACCCTGGGATCCTTGCAGTGTAACATCAGTATCTCAGTAAAGGGAGTAAAGAATTAAAGGCAATGTCTCCTTCTCTATGTGGCTGTAGCCCAGCACCTGGCTACACGTGGAATGCTACTTTAAGATAAAATGTTTCGAGCACCAATTAATTGTTGTGATTAATTTTTATAATAGATGTTTATTACCAATATTGACAAAAACAGGAGATTGATATGCGGGTGTGCTTAAGCGCCCATTCAGACTGGCGCGACACGACTTGCTGGGGCGACCTGTGAAGTCGCGGTGCACAGCGTGACAAGTCGGCGCGACTTGCAGGGACTTCATATAATTGAAGTCAATGCAAGTCGCCTCCAGGTCGCCCCAAAGTAGTACAGGACCCTTTTTCTAAGTCGGAGCGACTTGTGTCGCTCCTATTAGAACGGGTCCTGTACTATTCAATGGCGAGCGACCGACCGCGACTTGTCAGGCGACCAAGTCGCCTGACAAGTCGCGCTAGTGTGAATGGACCCTAAAAGGTTTGCTTGTAACATATTCCGGCCTTTAATTCCACTTTAAGTTATTGTTCGCCAGGGGAGGACTGGGCCAAGGGGCAGGGGGCAATTGCCCCCTGGGCCACTCTGATGCCCCGTAAAAAGGCTGCACTGCATCTGCCACAGACATGCCTAAAGGATTCCTGGTGAAGAGAAGTAAAAAGTCCCCACCGCTGACCTACTGAGTGCGGGTTGAAGGCGAGGCAAAGAGCAGCCCCCCCCCCCCCCAGCATGGAAGGCATAAACTGTGTCTGAGCAGAAGCCAGTTCCATGCCCCACTGGAGACTGTTCTCCCCCGTCCAGCCCCGACCAAGCTGCCCCAGCTCCGCCCAACCGCCCCCTGCTGACCAGGTCGGGAACCCGGATTCAGCCGGTAAGTAGAGAGTATCTGGAGCAGAGCTTCAGCTTGGAATGGGGGTCAGGAAGAGAATGGGAAGAGGGAAAGTGGGAGGGGGGCTGAGTTACTGCACCATGGGCCTTTGGTTTGTACTTGCCCCCTAGGCCGAAAGTTGCCAGTCAGCCCCTGTTGGTCGCTGACCACATTCTTTATTTATTTTGCAGCAAAGTTTGCCAGCGAAGGAGTTCCATTCTGGAAAGACTCTGTCTGCAGCAGCAAGTGTCTTTGCCAGGATAACAAGGTGAACTGTGTGGCCCAGGTCTGCCCCCCACACAGCACCTGCGAGTTGATGGGATCCTTCTACACCTGCAAACTCCAAGCACAGGTGCCAGAACCAGAACCAGAACAAAAACCAGAAAAGACCTGCGTCTGAGAACAGCCATCTCAGTTGGATCTTGGCCAAATTCACCTAAACTTTCAACTTGATCAAATCTAACTTGTGCAATGTAGAAGGTCGTAAACTGAGCTTTGGAAAAGGGAACGTCCAATCTGAAGGCAATCAGTCACAAAGTGCAATGCTTTTAGGAGAAGCCTCTGATGCAAGCTGCAGAATCCCAATCCATTTACTAATCCCTGTGACCTGTGGTGGAGCTGAATAGGTTGACCAACACCACCAGAAATCATTTATGGAAAGGTAGCTTCCACCTGAGGCTTCTCCTGTCTGATTGATTCTTTCAAGAAACTTTCATTGTTCTGACTAATTTAATCAGAATAAAGCTGAAATCTGATTGGTTTATGTTAGCTATTCTGATGATTGTTTGCTTTGCTTTCATTAAATAAAAATCATTAAGATCATGAGATGTCATTCGTTCTTCTTATGGCCAGGCTCACAGCAAGGGAATGGATCATTGGAAATAAAGACATGAGTCTTACTGAATTTCATTAAATACATTGAATAACATGTTTTTAATCACTTCAAGCTTAAAACATGTATTTTCTATGATCGTCAGCTCCATCTAGTGGCCATAATGCGGTGGGTTTAGGAAAATGCCACATTATGGCCACTAGATGGAGATGACGATAACAGCTAATATACATATTAGACCAGCCTTCCTCAATCTTTTCAACACAGAGGAACCCTTGAAATAAATTTCTGGTCTCGGGGAACCCCTGCTAAAAATCTACAACTCATGACTCATTAGTGTGACAGTCAGAGGGAAGAATGCTCCTTACTCTTGTCATCATTGGGAAGAATTACCCCCTTACAGATAGCTAAAAGGAACAATGGTGTCATTGAGAACTTATCTGAGAGGCAGAAATTGCCCATTGCTCAAGGAACCCCTAGCAACCTCAGGAGGAACCCTGGTTGAGAAACCCTATATTAGACAAATTACGGGGATTATTTGTGACCCCCTTTTAGACCCCCCAAATGTTTTACCTGCTAAAGAATTTGTATTACTGTTCATCCAGTCCTGAGATTTACACAGCTCATTCACACAGCACAGCCCTATCTGGCAGGGCAGGAGCCCTTCATTTAGTCCACTGCAGTTCAGGTCTTGTCCCTTCCCCAGCCTTGGACTGGACAGTAAAAGGAGAAGCAGCAGACTGATAGGCCCTTCTCTCTGTCACTTAGCTCTCTCCTCCTATCAGTATGTTTCATAATGTTGGACATTCAGATTTTAGAAGTACTGAGAACTATAAAAGGTAATTAAGGGGGTCAACAGCACTCCCTCCCTAAAAAGGCTATCAGGGTTTAGGATTGTCTGTTCCATCTAATGGCCAAAATGGGGTGTGAAATATCTCAGAAAAAATATATTTGAGTTTGGCCACTAGATGGAGCTGAGATCATAAGAATTAATCTATTAGAGAGAATACAGGGGGAATTAATCCAGCCTGCATGAATGTGTGTGACATTGGTCCAACAAATGTTTTATAAAGAGACCCCTTAGTGTAATTTAGGATGATTTGTTGTATAATCTGTATACTTTTGATTTACAGTAAAACTGCTCTTGTTTTTAAAAAAATTAACACTAGTCAAAGTGGAAAAGATAGCATTTTTTTTTTACATCTTTTTAAATAATATAGCCTAAAGAAAGCCTAGTTTGTCCCATCAAAAAAATAATGTATGCATTATTTTATTATCCTAAGATTAGCTAAATTTATCACTAAATAAACATGCCCATAGTGGAAATGTAAAAATTGTTCTAGTCCAATAGGGAATGGGGGTAAGAGGGCCAAAGCGGCTAAACAAAAATCCTAGACTGCTTTAATTGAATGTATTTCTTTAGTGTTTTTATGGGAAAAAAAATTGTATTCACTTCCTGAAATATACCAACCCAACACAGTACAGGACTACAGGGATAACAAGAGTGATAAAAGTGGGTAGACTAGTTGACTAGTTTTTTTTTTTTTTTTACTGATACCAACCTAGCAACAGGGTGGATAAAAATCAAAGACTTTTTTAAAAAATAAAAAATAAAAAAGTGGAAAAGCAAACCCTCCTATCGTTTTCATCCAAGGAAGCTGCCATCTTGGCCTCTGTTTGATCTTCAACTGCCATGATGATGCACAATCATGTGATCAGTTATGACAACAGCCAGTGGATGGTTTGACAGTTTGGTTGAGAGCACAGCCAATGTGATAGATAGCATTTACGGCATTGTTTTTTTAAACTATTAAATTGATGGGTTTACTTCCGCTTTAAGTGTATTTATTATTCCTCTACAATCTCATTTGAAATACGAGTGTTATTAATGCATTTATTCCTCCTTTGAAGCAATACCAGGAGTTAATGATGAGTATGGAACAGCAAAAATGTGGCAATCGGGATCAAAGATGATTTTATTTGATCATAGTAAAAAAAAAAAAAAATTATTACTTCTGCACCATGAGTAGTCTTTCAGTGGAACCTGAGAGTCCTTGAATGTTCAGATCTGGTTACAGCTATTTAGAAAATGAACAAGTTGACTCATGCAGCTTGAGAAACCAAAAATAAATAATAAAAAAATGTATTAAAGATAAAAGCAACAAAAGATAAAATTAAATTTCACTCTGTACATAGTCATATACTAAGGGTAAGTACTGACACCGTGGCCAGTGGTGCAGTGAAGATGACAACTCAAACCTCAACTACCCACTCCGAAACATGGAAAGGCAACGCATTTCAGGGACGAGTCCCCTTTTCTCAAGCCTGACAGCACACTGAGATTGGACTTCCTAATATTGGGGCCGCTGAAAATCAGCCACAGTTAATTAACTTCTAATACGATGTGATAATTCATCAGGACTATAAAAAGAGAAACTGATAAATAAAAATTTACTTTGTGAAAAGCTGTTAGAAGCCCTTAGAGATTAACACTAACTCTAAATAAAAAAAAAAAAAAAATTATAAAACTGAGTGGTAAATTACAGCAAAATTATAATAAAATAAACATATTTTTCTTGGTAGGGTAACTGGATAGGAGACCATTAATATGAAGAGAGGAGGTTATTGGAAGATTGGACAGTTGAAAAATCGTTCATAAATTTTACGTGAGCTATAACAAGAAAAAAATATAAAATAATCAAATAGCTATATAATATTAAAAAAATGTTTTTAAAAACAATAATAAAATAAAGAAATACAAAAAATAAAGTAACTAGGGTATGCAACATTATTCACCATTTAAAACACAATTTTTTGCAAAAAAATAAGTAGTAAATTACAGCAAAATTATAATAAAATAAACTTATTTTTCTTGGTAGGGTAACTGGATAGGAGACCAAAAATAAGAGGAGATGAGGTTATTGGAAGATTGGGCAGTTAAAAATTAGTTCTTAAATTTTAAATTATTCACCATTTAAACAAAAAAACAGTGCATGAAAGAACAAAAGATGGCAGCAGATTGCCAGTAAAGATTATATTCTCTGCTCAGGACAACCAAGAATGAACGAGAGGATACTTCATATCAGAATACTTCCAATTATTACAATTTACTACCCTAGATATTATAAAAATAGATTTTCAATTTTCATTCTGGCCTTTTGGGGGTCATGCTATTTTATATGTTCCTTTTTTGGCATAATCTTGGGAACTATTGCTTATCTGTAAACTCCATGCCAAATAACACAAAATTCTTTTGCTTAAATTGTGAAAATTGTTGCATAGCAAAATAACTATTTTAATTGTATTCATATTATTTATTTTATAATTTTTTTATTTTTATAATTTTTTAAATATCTTTTATGAAAGATTTTTCAAATGTCCAATCTTCCAATAACCTCCCCTCCACTTACTTTAGGTCTCGTATACAGTAATCCTACTAGGAAAAACTTTCATTTTATTGCCACGTCATTGTAATTTATTACTCAGCTTTTTACAAATGTATGTAACTAGACGTTATTGTAATTAGAGTATGATAATTGTTAGGAGCTCGCTAGCAGCTTTTCACAAAAAGTTAATTTTTTACAGTTTCTCTTTTTATAATCCTGGTTTAATATCGCAGCATCATAAGAGTTAATTAATTGTGGCCGATTCTCAGGGGTCCAAATATAATGAAGCGCAATCTCACTGTGCCATCAGGCTTGAGAAAGGGGGACCTGCCACCAAAACACATCTCCTACAACTGTGGTTCTCAACTCTGTGGAGTGAGGGAATGTGATCATCTATTAAAAAAAAAAGGTTGAAAAAAGGGTATTTATAATGTATTTTTATATTTATACAAAAATGTTTTGCCTTTCATTTCTATTGTAAATTGAATGGGTTGTTTTACAAGGTGAGGGTTTACATAAACTTCAACCATAATGTAAGGCTGCCCATAGATGGGTCATTCCTTTTTTTATTAACCAGTGGCCATAGATGGATTGAAATTTGGCCAGCCCCTGCTGAACCAGCTGAATTTCGATCCACCTCTGGCCAGATGTAGGCAAACCTTTCAACTGAACTAATATGCTAAAACAGGAACATACATTTAAAGTGGCCACCTTCCACTGCCTGATATATCTTCAAGCATCCCTGGAGCAACCTCAGAACCAGGGAGCTTTGATATGCAAATATTGATCTTATTCTATTAGGCAAGTGATGGCAAACCTTGGCACCCCAGATGTTTTGAAACTACATTTCCCATGATGCTAATGCACTCTGTGGTGTAGTTGAGCATCATGGGAAATTTAGTTCAAAAACATCTGGGGTGCCAAGGTTCCCCATCACTGTAGGCCAAGGATTGACCTTCCCTCTCATGGCTCCAGAGCATAATTATTGCTTGCTGATACAAACTATCGAAGAGCCTGAGTGGGCTTTTAAAGATATGTACCAACATACCTATATCTTCTAACAACTTTCACTTTAACAACTTGTATCTCTTCTACCTTGTAAAATATACACTATATTTCCAAAAAAGTATTGGGACTCCTACCTTTCCACGCACATGAACTTTAATGGCATCCCAGTCTTAGTCCGTAGGGTTCAATATTGAGTTGGCCCACCCTTTGCAGCTATAACAGCTTCAACTCTTCTGGGAAGGCTGTCCACAAGGTTTAGGAGTGTGTCTATGGGAATGTTTCACCATTCTTCCAGAAGCCCATTTGTGAGGTCAGGCACTAATATTGGACAAGAAGGCCTGGCTCACAGTCTCCGCTCTAATTCATCCCAAAGGTGTTTTATCGGGTTGAGGCCAGGACTCTGTGCAGGCCAGTCAAGTTCCTCCACCCCCAAGCTCTCTCCCCCATGGCTTTATGGACCTTGCCTTGTGCACTGGTCCAAATCTTTTTGTCGAGGGGGGATTATGGTGTGGGGTTGTTTTTCAGGGGTTTGGCTGGGCCCCTTTGTTCCAGTGAAGGGAACTCTTAAGGCTTCAGCATACCAAGACATTTTGGACAATTTAATGCTCCCAACTTTGTGGGAACAGTTTGGGGATGGCCCTTTCTGTTCCATCATGACTGCACACCAGTGCACAAAGCAAGGTCCATAAAGACATGGATGAGCGAGATTGGGGTGGAGGAAGTCTTAACCTCAACCCAATAGAACACCTTTGGGATGAATTAGAGCGGAGCTTGCGAGCCAGGCCTTGTTGTCCAACATCAGTGCCTGACCTCACAAATGTGCTTCTGTAAGAATGGTTAAACATTTCCATAGACACTCCTAAACCTTGTGGACAGCCTTCCTAGAAGAGTTGAAGCTGTTATAGCTGCAAAGGGTGGGCCAACTCAATATTGAACCCTACGGACTTAGACTGTGGGATGCCATTAAAGTTCATGTGCGTGTAAAGGCAGGCGTCCCAATACTTTTGGTATTATAGTATGTGTGTGTGTGTGTGTGTGTGTGTGTGTATGTGTATGTATATGTATATATATATATATATATATATATACTGTGTATATATATATATATATATATATATATATATATATATATATACTGTATATATTTATATATATAGTATAAATATATATATATGTATTGTAAATATGTATGATATATATACTGTATTTTCTGGCGTATAAGACTACTTTTGAACCTCAAAAAAATCCCCCAAAAATGGGAGGTCGTCTTATACGCCGAGTATAATATCTCCAAGGTAACCTAAGTATAAGTATTACCAGTAGATCATGTAATAGTGGAGTCGTCTTATACGCCCAGTCGTCTTATACGCCGGAAAATATGGTATATGTATTGTAAATATGTATGATATATATATATGCCATTAAATTATATATATATATATATATATATATATATATATATATATATATATATATATATATATATATGCCATTAAAGTTCATGTGCGTGAAAAGGCAGGCTTACCAATACTTTTGGTAATATAGTGTCAATTTTACAAGGTAGAAGAAATACAAGTTGTAAAAGTAGAAGATAAAAGTTAAAGTAAAAGAAGAGTTTAAAGTTTAAAAAGTTAAATAGAAGATGAGATACAAATTTTAAAAGTTAAAGCAGAAGATGAAAAAAAGGATTTTATAAGTTGATGTGCGTGTAAAGGAAGATTCCAATTTTGGTAATATCTCTTTCCTCCTTTTACAAACTATCATTCATTTCCACTTCAAATGGCAATTTTTTTTATTACATCTTAAAAGTTGGTACTATCGCTGTTGTGAAATGACTTTTACATACCACAAAAAAATTGTTGAACAACAAGAAAAAGTAAAGGCAGATAAAACCATAAAGGATCTAATAGACTTAACCTCTTAGAGAGAACTTTTGTAAATAAAATAAAAATTGCACTTTGGATGGAAAATTTTAACAGATAAAGCACGGTTGGTGAAATGAACACATGAATTTAGTGAGCTGATGCCAGAGATGGTAACGCAAAGGTTTCTCTGCAGTTGTTATTGTCTTTGCCCCTCCCACAGATAAAATGTTAGCAAATTTACTTATCTGCCCCCCAGCTTCCATGGTGCAGAGTCTGGTGCCATAATCCCTCTGCCAACATCCAAGGGAATGCAGAGTATCCCAAATCTCATGAGAAGGTGCTCCAGCACAGTGCAGGGGAGGTTTTGAATACTCAACATACCCTGAGATTTTGCCAGAAGGATCACCTTCACCTAGAACAGTGGTTCTCAACTCCGGGCCTCGGGACCCACTAACAGGCCAGGTTTGCAAGATAACTGAAATACATAGTTACATAGTTACATAGTAGGTGAGGTTGAATAAAGACAATAGTCCATCCAGTTCAACCTGTGTAGGTGTGTATGGCCGTAATCATCTCTCATACCCCTGAATGTTCTGATCCTTGAGATGTACGTCTAAGAGTCTTTTGAAAGCCACCAAACTTCCCGCAGAAACCACCTCTTGTGGTAGAGAATTCCACAATCTTGTAGCCCTAACAGTAAAGAACCCCCCACGTTGCCTGAGGTTAAAATGCTTCTCCTCTAATCGCATTGTATGCCCTTGAGTCCTCATGCAATCCCTTCGGCTGAACAGCTTTTTTTCTAAGCTGAGATCCCCATTGAGATATTTAAAAATTGCTATCATGTCCCCCCTCAGTCGTCTCTTCTCCAGGGAGAATAAATCAAGCGATTGCAGACATCACAGGTGATATATTTTGCTGCTCAGTGATTGCAGTATTCTAGTCTGCATCTCCCTAAGGTGATACTTAAAATCCTGAAAAATAGTGGGTCCTGAGGACCCGAGTTGAGAACCACTGACCTAGAAGGTGCAACAGGCAGAAGTTGGGTGGGATAGGCAAATTAACCAACCGATTTCCCTACAGGTTTTTTTTTTTTTTTTAAAGCTGCTTTTAATATTAAGGGAGGGGCAGTAATATTTTTAGCAGACCTTGCGTTTTCACTGCAAAGTGACAGCAGCTAGGATGGTTCAACAGTTATTTTTGCAACCAAAAATGTTTGTTTTTCTTGCCAGTGGCACCATGTGAGTGCCTATATAGGTGCGTTATAAAATGATTGTTGACAGCGGTTTAATACACAACAATCTCTCAATGAGTGTCAGTTGTAACAATATTTTTAATATCCTAAATCAAGCAACAGCAATGAAGGGTGGAATCAGACTGCATTATAAGGGAGCAAGAATTCTTACCAGTAATATGTTGCATAAGTCTAAGTTTAAACTTCTACATTTTGAAGTATCGTCAAGCGGGATCCCAGTTTCACACAGAGGAAAAAATGGTTCCTTCACCAGTAACTAGCATGCTTTAATTTTTATTGAGTTGACCAAGATCTTCAAACTGCTACATATAGATTTGTGGGTTCTATGAGTACCTCTAACAAGAACTTTTAGAGATCCTTCAAAAATGTCACTGCAGAATAGAAAGAAAGAAAGAAAGAAAGAAAGAAAGAAAGAAAGAAAGAAAGAAAGAAAGAAAGAAAGAAAGAAAGAAAGAAAGAAAGAAAATGATCAAGGAATAGAAAGGGGTTCCAAAAAAGAAAGCACTTCTGGGCTCAGGGTGATCAGAACAGTAAATTCCATCCAATCAAATTACAAGAAATGGTGACATCACTAAGAGATAATGAATGTCCATTGGTTGTCTCAGTTTGCCTAATTTTACTATTTTCTTATTAATGACAGAGCTACATTTAAAAAAAAAATGCTTGTATGTAACAGTTGGAGGTAAAGGGGTTCTAAAGCCTGAGGCCGGGTTCACACTTGCTGCAGCCGCGGCTCACAGCCGGGGGTCCGGTGCATTCCAGTTCTCTGTTTTAGGTGTGAATCAGGTCAGAATTTTTGCCTCAATTCGGAGCTGAAACGGAGCAAAAGATGCACAGGACCCTTTTCCAGTGTGGACCCCGGAGCTGTGTGAACCGGCTGCATTAAGAGCCAGTCACAGTCTCCTTGTCTCAGCACTGCCCTTTAATACCTGACCATTTGCTTAGAGACATGCTCTGATCTTAGAACCTCAGTTTAACCACTTTACCGCTGCTCACTAGAGCTCTACTGCGGCAAAGTGGCTCGATAACGTCTGGCGACGTAGACCTACGTCGCCAGACATTCCCCTCTCTAGGCGGCGCGCGCGCGCCGCCGCAGGCTCGCTCCCGCTGTATTCAGTCACAGCGGGAGTCGGGCCAGGGGAAGAGCAGTGGTGATCACCGCCGCTCTTCCCCGATCGTCAGGGAATCGAGTGTGGAGATCCGCCCGCTTGTGTAAACAAAGCGGGCGGATCTCCTAAGTGACAGGCAGGGTCAGATTTCAGGGTTCAGCATAGCTGAACCTGTGATCTGTCCCTGTGTCACTCAGTCCCCTCCCCCCACACACGTTAGTAAGCACCAGGCATACATTAAACCCCTTGATCACCAATAAAAATTAACCCCTTCCCTGCCAGTGTCATTTTTACAGTAACAGTGCATATTTATAGCACTGATTACTGCAGTAATGTCACTGGTACCCCCAAAAGTGTCAAAAATGTCAGTCAAGGGTCTGATCTGTCCACCGCAATGTCGCAATCCTGCAAAAAAATCGCAGATCGCCGCCATTACTCGTTAAAAAAAAAACAACAAAAATTACAGAAATCCTTCCCTTGGTTAGTAAACGCAATAACTTTTGCGCAAACCAATCAAAATACGCTTATTGCAATTTTTTTTACCAAAAATATGTAGCAGAAAACAAATTGGCCAAAAATGTTAAAAATTTTGATGTTTACATTTTTTTTTGGGGGGGGGGGGGATTTCATATAAAAAAAATGTGAAAAATATTGTTATTTTTTCACAATTGTCGCTCTTTTTTTGTTTATAGCGCAAAAAGTAAAAATTGCACAGGTGATCAAATACCACCAAAAGAAAGCTCTGTTTGTGGGAAAAAAAGGACGTAAATTTCGTTTGGGTACGGCGTTGCATGACCGCGCAATTGTCAGTTAAATTCGCACAGTCCCAAATCGCAAAAAGTGGCCCAGACGTAAGACAGCAAAATCCTCCGGTGGTAAAGTGGTTAAAGTGACTCCACAGATTATGTAAATTTACCACCTGTCTATGCTGTAACATTAGTCCTATGCATTGCATTTCCTTTCTAGCGCCCTTTTGTGTTCTTCAGTCATTTTCTTTCTACTGACAAGGAAAGTGTTTTCAGTTGCACTGAAATATAATGTAAATCTGCCCTACAATTCTATTCAGAAACAGGAGAGCCAAACCATATCCCAGGCTAAGAGAAGTTAGCCACCTTAAAGAATTAAAAAAAAAAAAAAAAACAGGAAGGAAGCTACCAAAGAAAGTTGGAAAATTTAGGAAAATCGCAGGAAGGAAAGCACAAGCCAAAAGAATAAAGTCATGTGCAGTGGAAATCCTATTTTCATCTAAAGACTTTTTTTTCTGAGATAGCGGAGTAGCGTGCAGTGACATGATTGAGTCTCTCTTCTAAGTTTACAATGCTGTCTAAGAAAGATGATTAGTTGAAGAAGAGAAGAAAGTAAAAACGAAGGTCTTTGGCCTTGGGGAGGCTCCCTGCCTCTAGACGCCTGGGAGACCTAACAATCTACTTCATTGATCTGGCATAAGAAGTTGCGTCCGGCGGGCAGACAGACGAGATCCTCATCGCATCCTTTTTCTTCGCACTCAACTTTTCCATTATGCCTGCAAGAGCATTTGTTTGAGCACACGTTGTCCATCCACACGGTCTGTCCCCGATTCAAGAAACTGTCTGAAAACAGAACAACCGCAATGAAAATTAGACGAAAATACAAGAATCGCAATCACTATCCTGTTCATACAGTCCACAGTTTACTGATCAAACTATTTTTTTTTAAAAAAAAGTTCCGGATAGAGTAGGGAAAAGTTAACCACTTGCCGACTGCCGCACAACTATATACTGCGGCAGTCAGCCCTCTACAGGCAAAGTGACGTAGGGATACTCGCTCGTCCACGGGCCTGTAGGGGGCGAGCGCGCGCCGCCGATGGCACGCTGCCGCCCCCGCTCATTCCCTGCCTAGCCAGCGCATGTGACCGGCGGCTCCGATGTCCGCCGGCCACTCACGATCAGGAGAGGGAGAAAGACAGACGGCTGATGTAAACACAGCCGTCTGTCATTCTCCCTTAGATCATGACAGAGGCTATGTGATCCTGCTATGTAGGATCGTATGTCTCTGTGATGATCTAACAAGCCACGCCCCCTGACAGTTAGAATCACGCCCCTAGGGACACACTTAACCCCTTGATCACCAATAAAGTTAACCCCTTCCCTGCCAGTGTAATTTTTCAGTAACAGTGCATATTTATAGCACTGATTACTGTAGTAATGTCAATTACTAATGTCAAATTACACAATCACAGGTCTCTGTGTTGATTCCACAAGTCCCCCCCATACAGTTAGAAAACACCCCTTAGGCTCACACTTAACCCTTTGATCACCCCTGGGTTAACCCCTTCCCTGCCAGTGTCATTATTACAGTAACAGTGCATTTTTTTTAGCACTGATTACTGTAGTAATGTCACCTGTACCCCCAAAAGTGTCAAAAAATGTCAGTCAGGGGTCCGATCTGTCCACCGCAATGTTGCAGTCCCGCTAAAAAAAAAAAAAATCGCAGAACGCCGCCATTACTAGTTAAAAAGAAAAAAACAATAAAAATGACATAAAATCTTTCCCGTAGTTAGTAAACGCAATAACTTTTGCGCAAACCAATCAAAATACGCTTATTGCGATTTTTTTTTTTACCAAAAATATGTAGCAGAAAACAAATTGGCCTAAAATGTTAAAAGATTTAGATTTTTTCCTTTTTTTTTTTTTCAAAAATTTCATATAAAAATATGTGAAAAATATTATCTTTTCAAAATTGTCGCTCTTTTTTTTGTTTATAGCGCAAAAAATCAAAATCAAACATGTGATCAAATACCACCAAAAGAAAGCTCTGTTTGTGGGGAAAAAAAGAACGTCAATTTAATTTGGGTACAGTGTTGCACGACCGCGCAATTGTCCCTCAAAGTCACGCAATGCCGAATCGCAAAATAGGGCCTGGTCTTTGAGAAGCCAAATCCTCCGGGGCTTAAGTGGTTAAATTCCTATCCTTGAAATGGGTGGCTGATTGTCACCATGAAGGCAAAAACATTGTCAAAAGTTCTAATCCACCCCTACTCTATTATGCGTCCCCATCGGAGAGATTTACATTCATTCCCGGTCTTGCGGAAGTGACGAGGAGAAACATCTTCAACTGGGACACAGATGGCAATACATACTGTATCAAAGGTGCAGATGACACCAAGCTACAGTGCATCCGGAAAGTACTCACAGCGCTTCACTTTTTCCACATGTTGTTATGTTACAGCCTTATTCCAAAATGGATTCAACTCATTATTTTCCTCAAACTTCTACAAACAATCCCCCATAATGACCACGTGAAAGAAGTTTGCTTGAAATCTTTGCAAAATAAAAAACTAAAAAAAAAAATGTACATAAGTATCACAGCCTTTGCTCAATATTTTGTTGAAGCTCCTTTGGCACCAATTACAGCCTCAAGCCTTTTTTAATATAATGCTACAAGGTTGGCACAACTATTTTTGGGTAGTTTCTCCCAGTCTTCTTTGCAGAATTTCTCAAGCTCCTTCACGTTGGATGGGATGCGTCGGTGCACAGCCATTTTCAGATCACTCAAGGACATTCACAGAGTTGTCCCATAGCCACTCCTTTGTTATCTTGGCTGTGTGCTTACGGCCGTTGTCCTGTTGGAAGATGAACCTTCACCCCAGTCTGTGATCCAGAGCGCTCTGGAGCAGGTTTTCATCAAGGATGTCTCTGTACATTGCTGAATTCAACTTTCCCTCCATCCTGACTAGTCTCCCAGTTCCTGACTCTGAAATCCCCACAGCATGATGCTGCCACCACCATGCTTCATTGTAGGGATGGTATTGGCCAGGTGATGAGTGGTGCCTGGTTTCCTCTAGACATGGCGCTTGCCATTCAGGCCAAAGAGTTCAATCTTTGTTTCATCAGAGCAGAGAATTTTGTTTCTCACGGTCTGAGAGTCCTTCAGGTGCCATTTGGCAAACTCCAGGTGGGCTGTCATGTGACTTCCATCTGGCCACTCTACCATACAGGCCTGATTGGTGGAGTGCTGCAGAGATGGTTGTTCTTCTGGAAGGTTCTCCTCTCCCCACAGAGAAATGCTGGAGCTCTGTCAGAGCGGCCATCGGGTTCTTTGTCACCTCTCTGACTAAGGCCATTCTCCCCTGATCGCTCAGTTTTGCCGGGTGTCCCGCTCTAGGAAGAGTCCTGCTGGTTCTGAACTTCTTCCATTTACAGATGATGGAGGCCACTGGGTTCATTGGGACCTTCAATGCTGCAGAAATGTTTCTGTACCCTTTCCCAGATCTGCGCCTCAATACAATCCTGTCTTGCAGGTCTACAGACAATTCCTTGGACTTAATGGCCAGTCTGAGGTCCAGAATGATCTGGAGCAGGTTTTCATCAAGGATGTCTCTGTACATTGCTGAATTCAACTTTCCCTCGATCCTGACTAGTCTCCCAGTTCCTGACTCTGAAATCCCCACAGCATGATGCTGCCAGAACCATGCTTCATTGTAGGGATGGTATTGACCAGGGGATGAGCGGTGCCTGGTTTCTTCTAGACATGGCACTTGCCATTCAGGCCAAAGAGTTCAATCTTTGTTTCATCAGACCAGAGAATTTTGTTTCTCATGGTCTGAGAGTCCTTCAGGTGCCTTTTGGAAAACTCCAGGCAGGCTGTCATGTGCCTTTTTACCGAGGAGTGGCTTCCGTCTGGCCACTCTACCATACAGGCCTCATTGGTGGAGTGCTGCAGAGATGGTTGTTCTTCTGGAAGGTTCTCATCCCTCCACAGAGAAACACTGGAGCTCTGTCAGAGTGACCATCGGGTTCTTGGTCACCTCCCTGACTAAGGTCCTTCTCCCCCGATTGCTCAGTTTGGCTGGGTGGCCCGCTCGAGGAAGAGTCCTGGTGGTTCCAAACTTCTTCCATTTACAGATGATGGAGGCCACTGTGCTCATTGGGACCTTCAACCCTGCAGAATTTTTTCTGTACCCTTCCCCAGATCTGTGCCTCCATACAATCCTGTCTCGGAGGTCTACAGACAATTCCTTAGACTTCATGGCTTGGTTTGTGCTCTTACATGCACTGATAACTGTGGGCCCTTATATAGACAGGTGTGTGCCTTTCCTAATCATGTCCAATCAACTGAATTGACCACAGGTGGACTTCAGTCAAGTTGTAGAAACATCTCAAGGATGATCAGTGGAAACAGGATGCACCTGAACTAAATGTTGAGTGTCATGGCAAAGGCTGTGAATACTTATGAACATGGGATTTTTTTATTTTTAATAATGAAATAATGAATTTAGTCCATTTTGGAATAGGGCTGTAACATAACAAAATGTGGAAAAAGTGAAGCGCTGTGAATACTTTCTGGATGCACTCTGTGCAGTGGAATAACTTCCTTACAGGATGTCTCCAACTTACAAGCCGACCTCAATGCTCTGTTTCATTGGGCAACTATGTGGCAAATGAGGTTAAATGTTGACAAATGTAAAGTTATGCACTTGGGGGCTAAGAATATGCATGCATCATACATACTAGGGGGAGTAGAACTGGGGGGATCCATAGCGCAGAAGGATCTGGGGGAATCCATAGTGGAGAAGGATCTGGGGGAATCCATAGTGGAGAAGGATTTGGGGGAATCCATAGTGGAGAAGGATTTGGGGGAATCCATAGCGGAGAAGGATCTGGGGGAATCCATAGCGGAGAAGGATCTGGGGAAATCCATAGTGGAGAAGGATCTGGGGGAATCCACAGTGGAGAAGGATCTGGGGGAGTCCATAGCCGAGAAGGATCTGGGGGAATCCATAGCGGAGAAGGATTTGGGGGAATCCATAGCGGAGAAGAATCTGGGGGAATCCATAGCGGAGAAGGATCTGGGGGAATCATTAACGGAGAAGGATTTGGGGGAATCCATATCGGAGAAGGATCTGGGGGAATCCATAGCGGAGAAGGATCTGGGGGAATCCATAGCAGAGAAGGATCTGGAGGAATCCATAGCGGAGAAGGATCTGGGGGAATCCATAGTGGAGAAGGATCTTGAGGAATCCATAGTGGAGAAGGATTTGGGGGAATCCATAGCGGAGAAGGATCTGGGTGTTCTGGTAGATAATAAGCCTAATAATAGCATGCAATGCCAAGCTGCTGTTTCCAAAACAAGCAAAATCCTCTCTTGAATTAACAGAGGCATGGACTCCAGAGAGAGAGATATAATTTTGCCCCTGTCAAATCATTAGTAAGACCTCATCTGGAATATGCAGTTCAGTTTTGGGCACCAGTTCTCAAAAAGGATATCGGGGAACTGGAGAAAGTGCAGAGAAGGGCAACCAAATTGATAAGAGGCATGGAGGAGCTCAGCTACAAGGAAAGATTAGAGGAACTGAATTTATTCTCTCTTGAGAAGAGGAGATTAAGGGGGGATATGATCACCATGTGATCACCACATATGATCCTAAATGTACATAATATAACTGGATACTACAGTAACACTTATAGATAAAGTTGATCCAGGGAATACTTGATTGCCTCTTGGGGATAAGGAAGGGATTTTTTTCCCCTGCTGGAGAAAAGTGGATTATGCTTTATTGGGGGGGGGGGGGGGTGCCTTCTTCTGGATCAACAGTATATATATATATATATTTTTTTTTTTTCTTTCTATTGGCTTAACTAGTTGGACTTATGTCTTTTTTTAGCCAGACTAACTATGTAACCTAAACAGTGGTGCATTTTTGCAACCAATGACCAATCCTAGAGTATTTTGGAGAGTTCTTAAATTGATTGTGGGACCCTACTTGGGATCCTCACTGGCACAATAATCATACCTTTGTATATGCAGCCACCTGGTACCCTGAAATCATCAACACGAAAGATCCACACTCCTGGTAATCCAATGTTGCTGGTGGTTATGATGTTTAC
Organism: Pelophylax lessonae; assembly: GCF_965119305.1. Classification (NCBI taxonomy): domain Eukaryota; kingdom Metazoa; phylum Chordata; class Amphibia; order Anura; family Ranidae; genus Pelophylax; species Pelophylax lessonae. Next base: position 211,492,101 of record NC_138779.1, on the reverse strand, counting down.
TATATGCTCTGTTCTAGATGATGGCATATTAAAGTAGGACTTTTCTGTATTGAAGCCAGCCTGTATGTGAAAGATTTTTTTTAAAGAAGGTGTCCATTCTATTTTTTTTCCCAATAAAAGGCTTTTATTGAGCATTAAATACAAAAATAAGATTAACAATGTCCATTTTAATGAGAAAGCATGATAATGTTTTATTCTGGGGCCACATGGCCATATTTAGTCAATGATGTCATCCACTCTCCCCAAATCTCTTTGTTTACCCCACCAGGGAGTGCACTTTGAGTGCTCTGGCTCTGTGTTGCCATCTAGTGGATGATTTTTAATATAGCAGCCTGAATAAAATAGACTTAATCCAAACTGGAAAATAGTTGGCTTGTTTTGTGCACAGAATTTTAACTAGAATTGATATCACCTATGTTTATCCTGTTTTGCATCTCAGGTAGTGCATTAGGGTAAAAAAAAATGTAAGCCTTTAGAACCACCTTAACATTTGCCTCCCCACTGACTTGCCACTAGGAAGAACCATGCATCATTTTCTTGTTTTTGGCACGTTCACTAAGCTCTGGAGCAAATTCCCTTGAAAAGTGGAATTTCCCTTGCAGAGTGAACAAACTATTTTTCTATTTGTACACAAAGGGGCAGGGATAGCGGCTGACAATGACAGAATATGGTCACATGACCATTTTTTTTGGCACTGACATTACCCAAATTTGGCCATGGCCATAATTATTTAATGATGTTATCCACTCTCCTGTCCCTTTGTTTACCCCATTAGGGAGAGCCACATTTCAATTTCTTATTTTTGTGTAGGATCCCCTACTAACATCTATACCAGACCCTCATCTAGGATAATGGTCTAATGAAGGATATCCCTGGCTGCACAGAGGGAAGCATTTAGCCCTTTAAACGTTGATTAAAAATTGCTGCTCCTTGCCAAATGGGATTACAAGAAAACTTTTCTTTCTTCAGTACATGTCCCCCCCAGGGCACTGCCCAGTTCCCCATGCCATTTGTTAAAAAATCACTTGCCTACTAGCCTAGAAAATGCTCATTGCTGTTTTTTCTTAAGTGATTCTAAAGGTTTTGCACAGAGCAGCCCAGATCATCCTCTTCCACTGGATTGGGTCCCCCGACGGCGCTCCTGGCTCCTTTCCCCCGCTGAGTACTCCCATAGAAAGCCGCTGGCAATGGGGGCATTTGTTCATGGTTGCTCCTAAACCGGCTCTGTGTGTCCATTGACACACACAGCGTAGCTTGGCCCCGCCCCCTACTCTCTTCTCACTGGCTATGATTGACAGCAGCAGGAGCCAATGGCACCTGCTTCTGCCTCCATGTTCATTGAGGAGAGAGAGAGAGCTGAGAGAGCCACTGCTCTCCTGTACATCGCTGGATTGAGATAGGGGGGGGGGGGGCAGAAGGGAAAGGCTTTTACCTTAAAGTGGTTGTAAAGGCACAAGGTTTTTTTACCTTCATGCATTCTATGCATGAAGGTCAAAAAACATTCTGTGTGCAGTAGCCCCCTCCCCCGCGGGTCCCCCTAATACTTAGCTAAGCCCCCTCTCAATCCAGCGATGTTCACAAGAGCTTTGCCTCTCCAGGGACTCGCACTATTGATTGGCCATTGACAGCAATGGGAGCCAATGACAGCCAGTGAGCCAATCAGGAGTAGGAGGGGGCAGAGCCAAGTTGTGGCTCCGTGTGTGAGTGGACACACAGAGCAGCGGCTTGGGTCAGGTGCCCCCAGTGCCGGGACAAGGTCACCTAGAGCCCAGAGCAAACATGCCAAATTGTGCACTGAAAGCATAAATTCCCAATCCTCCCTGTACAAATCCGCTTCCCCTGCTGAAACCCCCCCCCCCCCCAGCACAAATTTTGTACCCCCCTCCAAATAAAAAAAGCACAAATCCTCTGCCCTTCAAGTCCCTCAAATTTCCTCTCTGAGTACACAACCTCTTCCCCCTCCCTCCAAATCCCCACTTCCAGCACAAATCCCCCATCCCCCTCCTAGCACAAACCCCCTCTTCCACAAATTTCCCCTCCTAGCACAAATACACCCTATTCATCCCTACTAGACAAATCCCCCCCCCCCCCAAAAAAAATGTCCCCTCCTAGCACACTCCTACACAGGAAGTTACAAGGACTTTTGGGAACATGAACATGTACACTCACCGGCCACTTTATTAGGTACACCTGTTAAATTGCTTGGTAACACAAATTGCTAATCAGCCAATCACATGGCAGCAACTCAAGGCATTTAGGCATCTAGATGTGGTGAAGACAACTTGCTGAAGTTCAAACTGAGCATCAGAATGGGGAAGACAGGGGATTTAAGTGACTTTGAACGTGCCATGGTTGTTGGTGCCAGACAGACTGGTCTGAGCATTTCAAAAACTGCTGATCTTCTGCTGATTTTCACACACAACTATCTCTCGGGTTTACAGAGAATGGTGGGGAAAAGAGAAAATATCCAGTGAGCGGCAGTTGTGCAGAGGAAAATGCCTTGTTGATGTCAGAGGAGAATGGGCAGACTGGTTTCCAGATGATAGGAAGGCAACAGTAACTCAAATAACTACTCGTTACACCCAAGGTATGCAGAATACAATCTCTGAACGCAACACACATCAAAGCAGATGAGCTACAGCAGCAGCAGACCACACCAGGTGCCACTGCTGTCAGCTAAGAACGGGAAACTGAGGCTAAAATTCTCACAGGCTCACCAAAATTGGACCATAGAAGATTGGAAAAACGTTGCCTGGTCTGATGAGCCTTTATTTCAGCTGCAACATTCAGATGGTAGGGTCAGAATTTGGCGTAAATACTACGAAAGCATGGATTCATCCTGCCTTGTATCAATGTTTCAGGCTGGTGGTGGTGGTGTAATGGTGTGGGGGCCTTGGCACACTTTGGGCCCCTTAGTACCAATTGAGCATGGTTTAAACGCCACGGCCTACCTGGGTATTGTTGCTGACCATGTTCATCCCTAGTGTACCCATCTGCTGATGGCTCCTTCCAGCAGGATGTCACAAAGCTCCAATCATCTCACCACTGGTTTCTTCAACATGACAATGAGGTCACTGTCCTCCAATGGCCTCCACACTCACCAGATCTCATCCAATAGAATCATGGATGCGTAGCTGACAAATTTTGCAGCAACTGCGTGATGCTATCATGTCCCTATGGACCAAAATCTCTGAGGAACGTTTCCAACACCTCGTTGGATCTATGCCACGAAGAATGAAGGCAGTTCTGAAGGCAAAAGGAGGTCCAACCCCGGTACTAGCAAGGTGTACCGAATAAAGTGGCTGGTGAGTGTATATTTTGAACTTGTAGAAAATGTACTTAGCCTGAAAATATACTATCCTTCATATAAGATAGGGCCAGGGACTATTCATAGGATTCAGATATATTGGGCAGACTAGATGGGCCAAATGGTTCTTATCTGCCGACACATTCTATGTTTCTATGTTTCTATGTTAACCTGAAAAAGAAAACGAATGCCACACAAATACATACGGGTAAGCTGACATTGACATGCTGAAGAACAAATAATTGTTCTTGGGCTTAGCTATGCTTCAGTTCATAATCCTATCTCTGCCGCATTTGGTTTCCATACCTGAGCAGGGATGCCCCCAAGACCAGTCTTCGGATCTCCACCACTGGCCGTGCCTGTTGTCCATGTAATTTGTTCATACAGGAAAAGGACAACAGACCTCTGGTACTTGTCAGAGACCAGCAGACACTGGAAGGTGTTTGTCTGAAACATAAAACAAAAGCAGGCATTATTAACTTCTCAACATCCACGTATTAACATTTTCAATGGTTCGGCAATGGTTTGTTCATTGCATCCCCCAGGATCAGGGCTTTTTTTCAGCAGGAACGCGGAGGAACGCAGTTCCGGCACCTCCAGCACTAAATGTATGCCATGGCAAGGGGTGCTGAAGGGTCTACTGATGCTGGCTGCTGGGGGATCTATTGTTGCTGGAGGGGATATATTTTTGCATGGCAATCTATTGTTGCTGGTGGAGGATCTTTTGATACTGGGGGTCAATTGTTGCTGGAAGGAATCGACTGTTTAGTGAGGAGTCTGCAGTTTCTGGCTGCTAGAGAGTCTATTGATGCTGGCTGCTGGGAGATCGTTTGCTACTGCTAGGGGGAGGGGGGATCTATTGCTGCTGGCTGTGGGGGTTCTATTTTATTGCTTTTCTTGTTGTCATAACCAAATTCCATACATTCCACTACAAAATTATACTTGGCTCTATATTTTCTAAAAGGGGCTGTACTAGAAGCTGGGTAGGGGGTGGAACCAAGGGTCGGTGCTCGGAGGTGGGCATGGGTGGAACCAAGGGTTAATGCTCGGAGGTGGGTAGGGGTGGAACCAAGGGTTAATGCTCGAAGGTGGGTAGGGGTGGAGGCACTAAGTAACTTAGAAGGGGGAGTTCCAGCACCTATTCTCTGAGAAAAAAAAGCCCTGCCCAGGATGATCCACTACCAAATACATGTTTGGCATCTGCAAGAAGAGATCAGGCCTCCAACTCTTTGGAAGTGACGTTAGATACACCTCAGGCACGTGGCATCAATTGACACCATAGTTACATACTAGTTGAGGTTGAAAAAAGACAACAGTCCATCCAGTTCAACCTGTGTTGGTGTGTGTGGACGTATTAATTTCCCATTTACCATCTCTTACCTTGTTTGATTCGCTTCCATGATAAGGTACGTTGTGCCAGGTTACAATAAACATCCACTCAGGTTCGTATTCCCCCATATCTTCAAAATGATTTCTGATCTCAAGACCTGCGCACGCTAGGAAATCTTCGTCAACGACCTGCCTGTAGTAAATGAAGGCATCTGTCTCATCTTCATTATCTACGTCCCCCCAAAAAGGGCAGATCATACTGAATTTTTCCAGGGGGAAGGCATCAGGGGTGTAATCAGCGACTGGACCTTTAAAGGAAATTGCGCCATTGTTGTTTACCTACAGGATAAAAAAGAAAAAAAAAAAAACTTTTTTAGGCTTCATGCACACATGGCCTACTTTGAGCGCGGACAGCTGGAAAATGCGAAACACGACAAAAGTGCAGCAAAATCGTGCCGCGGTTTTGCATTTTCTGCCGGCCGGTGGTCAAAATGTTCCCTTTTCTAAACGCGATTCTTCCGCGTTCAGGAAAGGGGGGTTGAAGCTCCTCTAACCACAGCAGCTCCTAGACTCTGGTAAAAGCCTATGGGGTTGATTTACTAAAGACAAATAGACTGTGCAGTTGCTCCAGAGCTTAGTAAATTAGGAAAAGTTTCACTTTGCAAAGAATACCCAATCACATGCAGGGAAAAGAAAAAAAATAGCATTTTTGATTGCATGTGATTGGATGATTGAAGTCAGCAGAGCTTCTGCTCATTTACTAAGCTCTAGAGAGTGCACGCTCCATTTTCCTTTTGTAAATCAAGCCCATATGTACATACATTGACATACAGGCTTTTATGGAGTTGAGTTTAGGAGCTTTGGCAAAAAAAGCTCTAAAAGCTCCTAAACTCAAGTTTAGCAGTTGTAGTGTACAAGCAGTGGCTGCTGGTGAATGAAAGTTTGGGGGGGGTGTCAAAACCCACCCCTCCCCGACGGGATGGCCAGCCAGCAATCAAATCTACCAACCCCTCCCTCCTCCCCCCTCCCAGGACAGATGGCTGGTTGCCCAGCCAGACAGCCAGCATCCTTACCTGCTCCTTCCCCGAGCGGCTGTGAGTCTCCTCCGGCCATACAACCCCTCCCTCTTCCTGGCCAGTGGCCAGTAAAATTGCTTCGCTTTTCAGCCAATCGGTAAAGGGGTCTCACACCCCGCTTCCTGATTGGCTGGGAGGAAAAGCAGTGTGATAATATGAATATTCATTCGCTATTGTCATACAACTGGGCGGGCTCAGGGCGCAGTGCTCTGCCCAAAAAAAAAAATCCCCTATTGGTATCCATGCGTCCGGCAGCCCTGCATGTAGATTAGGGGGCCGAACGAACCTGGTTGAGAGGCCAGGGAGTGGGCCTGTGCAGCAGGGTGCTGCAACTACAGAGGCAGGAGAACTCAGGGAGCTAGGAGAGCTGGGCAAGATGGTCTGAGGGACCAATCAAAAGCCAAAGGCCAGGGTTGTGGCTTAAGCGGTGGCGCTGCTGTAGAGAAAGCAGGGGGCTCAGTATTATTTTGACTGTGCTAAAGACCCCTGCCTTGAAAACTCTGATGTAAGGAATTGCTTTAGTTTTTTTTTTAATAACAAGCAGTCTTAAACCCACAGTTTGGACTGGCATGAACTCACTACAGATGTTTCCACCACTGAGCTGAAATACCCTAAAATCACAGTTGACTTTTCAATCCCATACAGTATACACCTCAGACCGTTAAATCCTGAAACGGAATGTGACCCTTCCCCACCCTACCTAAATTGTCTGAAGTTCTGGGAGTGGGCGTAAACTCCCATTGACGATATAGTAAGGCTTACCTATAGGTACAGTAAATATCTCCTAAACGTGCATCATTTAGGAGATATTTACTAGTGAAGCCACCAGTGACGTCACCGGCGCATTCGCCCCCAAGGAACGTCATTTGAACATGTTTTGAATGCTGTCAGCTTTTTGAATTTGCCGCCGAGTACCCGGAAGTGATGTCACTTCCGGGTTTTTCACATGGAGACCCGATCAGAGCCGAATGCTGCTTTGATCGGGTTTTCTCTTCGGCGGCCGTGCAGGTAGGATGCCTGGGTCTCCCGGTGGAATGGGAGACCCGTGCGAACCGCAGAAGACAGTGGGAGTGGTGAGTGATGCCTCTAGCTGCAGGCATCACTCCAGTACAGCACTTTCACTAAATATTGGCAATATCGGTAACTTCAGGGGCCGATTCCGATATATCAGGGAAAGTTCATATCGGCGCCCCATATATCGGTGGTGCCGATAATCGGTCGATCCCTAATACTAGCACATTATAACTTTGCCCTGCAGGTTTAAAAAAATGGCAGTTTACTACCACTTTAAGTATTTCTCATAGTCATGGTGGATTCAGTAAGATAAAACCTACGTAACCAGATCGGTGTGTCTCCCCAAAGAGAGTGAAAGAATGGAGAAAGGCAATTTCATCCGTTGCACCGTCATCTTCTTCTGGAGTTGTTAGGTCATTAAAAGCTGGCCCATAATTGAAAAGATTAGTGCCTGCAGAAAAAAAAAAAAGATCAAAATAGCAAACGCATCAGTAAGGAATATGTGTTGCGTTTAATATAAATATATGCCTGTTTTATGATTTTATTCTCAGACTTTACTGTACATGGAAGAATCTGTTTAGTAGTTGGTCTTGGAAACAGAAATCAGGTTACTTTTGAGTGGACTCCTCAAACAAATGCTGTTGATCACAATGGGAACAATTAAATATTTTTCCCATTTCAGTTGACAATTAGAAGTTTTTATTGTTTCTGTAACTACTGTAAACAATTCTGTGACCTGTACAAATCGCTTGGCTTTTCTGACATATATATAACCTATGTTATGATACAAAAGTGCCATCTAGAGGGCGAATTGGAGAATACGTCTCCCACTAAGCTCAGTTTTTTCAAAGGGGCCACACCCATGTGGGGATGGTACATTTTTTCCAAGTAAAAGGTTGTCAGGTATAAGTTAACAACAGGACTTCATAATGCCCTAAAGTTATTGTAAAGTTTTTTTTTTTTTTTTTAAAGATAACAAACATGTTATACTTACCGCCTCTGTGCAGTTGGTTTTGCACAGAGCAGCTCGGATCCTCCTCTTCTTGGGTCCCTTTTCACTGCTCCTATCCCCTCCCTCCTGTTGAGTGCCCCCACAGCAAGCAGCTTGCTAAGGGGGCACCCGATATGCGCTGCAGCCCCATGTGTCCATTCAGACACGGAGCTGCAAATCGGCCCCACTCCCTCTCTCCTGATTGGCTAACTGACTTTAAATGACAGCGGCGGGTACCAATTGCGCCCCGGCTGTGTCTCAGCCAATCAGGAGGGAGAGCTGATGGATGGCCGAGGGACTCGTGGACATTGCTGGATAGAGAGGGGGCTCAGGTAAATATTAGGGGGGCTGCTTCACACAGAAGGCTTTTTATCTTAATGCATAGAATGCATTAAGATAAAAAACCTTCTACCTTTGCAACTCCTTTAACACAAAGGAAGGTCTGTGCCAGCCGGAAGAAGCTATACCTAAAGACGTTTTGGCCTGATCTCCAGCAACTGCTAATAGATTAGGCCTGAGTCCTCATTGGCTACAGAGATCAAGAACACACAGTAACCTTAGTTAAGTAACTTTTACGTGTATTTCTACTGTTTACAGACCATAGTTTCAGCTTATTTGCTAGGCATCTTGCTTGTTATATCTGTCAGTCTTGTATTATATTCCTAATATTTGTATAATAAAAGCACATTTATCCACTACCGAGGTCTGAGCTTCCTTGCCTTTACCGCAAAGTAACCTTACTAGATAGCAAAACAGCATAACAAGTCCAATTTTTTTTTTTTTAAATGACCCAACATATAAAACTGTGATACGCATCGTAATTCTAAGTTAATAAAAATGATTTTTACATTTCAGTCTGCAACCGGCTATTATTTTTTTTTAGAGCTACTGAAAGAAAAACAATACTGCTTCCCTTTTATCAGCCATGAGTTCAGAGCCAGTAATTTTCACTTAGGTCATCCCTCTGCTCTTTTGTATACCTCACTGCCTCTACGTGAAGTCACAACTGAAAATAAAGGGTATATAAACCCAAAATTAAAAAAAAGTAATATATTGTAGCCCTTAGATGTGGTGGCTATGTTAGTTTTCTAACAATTGTTTAACCACTTGCCGACCGCCGCAAGTACATATACTGCGGCGGTCAGCCCCCTGCATCCCCGCGCGAGTGCCCGGCGGGTCCGATGTCCGCCGGTCACTCGCGATCTCCCGCTAGAGAGGGAGAAAGGCAGGAGGCTAATGTGAACAAAGCCGCCTGTCATTCTTCCTTGATGTAACAGCAGAGATCATACGATCCTGCTATGTAGGATCGTATGTCTCTGTGGTTACATCAAAAGCCACGCCCCTTTACAGTTAGAAGCACGGCCCTAGGGACACACTTAACCCCTTGCTCTCTAATAAAGTTAACCCCTTCCCTGCCAGTGTCATTTTTACAGTAACAGTGCATATGTATAGCACTGATTACTGTAGTAATGTCACTGGTACCCCCAAAAGTGTCAAAAATGTCAGTCAAGGGTCCGATCTGTCCGCCGCAATGTCGCAGTCCCGCAAAACAAAATTGCAGATCACCGCCATTACTCGTTAAAAAAAATAATATAAATTACATAAATCTTTCCCGTAGTTAGTAAAACGCAATAACTTTTGCGCAAACCAATCAAAATATGCTTATTGCGATTTTTTTTTACCAAACATATGTAGCAGAAAACAAATTGGCCTAAAATGTTAAAAAATTTAGATTTTTACATTTTTTTGGGGGGTGGGGAATTTCATATAAAAAATGTGAAAAATATTGTTATTTTTTCAAAATTGTCGCTCTTTTTTTGTTTATAGCGCAAAAAGTAAAAAATCGCACAGGTGATCAAATACCACCAAAAGAAAGCTCTGTTTGTGGGAAAAAAAGGACGTCAATTTCATTTGGGTAAAGCGTTGCACGATCGCGCAATTGTCCGTTAAAGTCAAGCAGTGCCGAATCGCAAAATAGGCCCTGGTCTTTGAGCAGCCAAATCCTCCGGGGCTTAAGTGGTTAAGTATTCAGTGGAAAATATGTGTACGCCATTGCAGTTTATGGTGGTTTAGGAAATCAACCATTAAAAGTAATATATTGTAGCCCTTAGATGTGGTGGCTATGTTCGTTTTCTAACCATGGTTTAAGTATTCAGTGGACAATATGCATACTCCATTGCAGTTTATGGTGGTTTAGGAAATCAACCATACCTTCTTTCTTACAAACAGAGGAGAAAACGGATGGCAAAGCTGAAATATAAAAAAGAAAAAACAGGAAAATAATTAAATTTTTTAAACTTATATGAAGACATCAGGTTTGGTTTCAGAGACCCTGTTACTTATTTGAACATAAAATAAACACTACGTCCTTCAAGATTAGGTTAAGCAGTTTAGGTGTATTTGGGAACCCTGGGCACAGGAGGTGAACATCTGCCTCAGTACTTACCTCAATATTCAGAAAAGAGGATAACTTCATGGACAGTTCTATGACTTCCACCCCCCTCTTCTTCTCTTGTCTTCTTTTTCTCTATCTGTCCCTCTCTTTATTCTCTAGAGCAGGGGTCTCCAAACTGTGGCCCGTGGACCAGATGTGGCCCTTTGCTTGCCTTTATCCGCCCCTTGGGAAACTATTCCTTCCACTGACACCAAAGAAGGACCTCTATTCCTCCCACTGATACAAAAAATGGGGCACTATTCCTCCCACTGATACAAAAAATGGGGCACTATTCCTCCCACTGATACAAAAAACGGGGCACTATTCCTTCCACTGATACAAAAATGGGGCACTATTCCTCCCACTGATACAAAAAATGGGGCACTATTCCTCCCACTGATACAAAAAATGGGGCACTATTCCTCCCACTGATACAAAAAATGGGGCACTATTCCTCCCACTGATACAAAAAATGGGGCACTATTCCTCCCACTGATACAAAAAATGGAGCACTATTCCTCCCACTGATACAAAAAATGGGGCACTATTCCTTCCACTGATACAAAAAATGGGGCACTATTCCTTCCCCTGATACAAAAAATGGGGCACTATTCCTACTACCGATACAAAAAATGGGGCACTATTCCTCCCACCGATACAAAAAACGTGGCACTATTCCTTCAACTGATACAAAAATGGGGCACTATTCCTCCCACTGATACAAAAAATGGGGCACTATTCCTCCCACTGATACAAAAAATATGGCACTATTCCTCCCACTGATACAAAAAATGGGGCACTATTCCTTCCCCTGATACAAAAAATGGGGCACTATTCCTTCCCCTGATACAAAAAATGGGGCACTATTCCTACCACCGATACAAAAAATGGGGCACTATTCCTACCACCGATACAAAAAATGGGGCACTATTCCTTCCACTGATACAAAAAATGGGGCACTATTCCTCCCACCGATACAAAAAATGGGGCACTATTCCTACCACTGATACAAAAAATGGGGCACTATTCCTTCCACTGATACAAAAATGGGGCACTATTCCTCCCACTGATACAAAAAATGGGGCACTATTCCTCCCACTGATACAAAAAATGGGGCACTATTCCTTCCACTGATACAAAAAATGGGGCACTATTCCTTCCACTGACACCAGAGAGTGGGAACTAGACATGTGCAATTTGTTTCGGTCTGAATGTAAATTCAGATTAATTTTTGGTTATTCTGAGAATCCAATAAATCAGGGGTTTCCAAACTGCGGCCTGTAGGCTGGGTATGGCCCTATTGCTTGCCTTTATCTGGCCCTTGGGGCACTATAATTTCCACTAATATGAGACACTATTCCTCCCACTGACACCAGAGATGGGGAACTAATTCTCAAGCTAACACCAATTATGAGGCACTATTCCTCCCCCTGACATCAATGATTTAATTTTTTTACTCCCACTGACCTCCAAGCCTATGACATTGTCTGCTCCCACTGAGATTGGGGTTATTCTACTCCAACTGGCCACAGTCTGGCCCCCCTAAAGTTTGAAGGGCAGTAAACTGGCCCTCTGTTGTGAATGTTTGGTGACCCCCTGCGCTGTCACCCCAGGCACCCCCACAATCACCAGGCCAGAGTTGTGGGGAAGAGGCCCTTTTCCCCATCAACAAGGAGACAAGGTGCTTTGGGAAGAGCTGGTTGTTAGTCAGAGATTTACTACGCTATGAGTCTTTCTTTTTGACTCTTTACATGATATTTTATCTTGGATGTCTCTGAGGGACCTGGATATTAAAAATTACCTGGAGTCTAAGGCTGAGTGATCCTTCTAAATCACCCACTGCGTAGTCTGACTGTTGTGAGAGGAATAGTCCACCCATTGTTGCAAGAATCAGTGTGTTTTGGTGACGGTGGAGGATCACATTTATGAACTTGTGGCATGAACACCCGGGCCCGATGCCCGATCCCTCACTGACGATCCTGTGACCTCTATGGAGAGGGCAGAGGCTGGAGATCCCCCCCCCTTTCAGACACTCACTGTGTGCTCGGACGGGGCATCGTTGGTGTCGGCTGCTCAGGGGGAATTTAAATCCTATGCTGTGAAGTGTCAGGCGCCGGAGTAGTGAGCCCCTGGGAGGTGAATGAGTGCAGACTGCAGATGCTGGTCCGGCCGCAGTGAGAGAACTTTGATGAGTGAGAGCCGCGGGCACGGCCCACCGGGAATATGCCCGGTCTGCCCTATGGCCAGTCCGGGCTTGCCCGGGTGGAAGATCCAGTTTCTACTTAGAGACATATTTTACTTTTAGAGACTTATTTTATTATATTTTTAACCAGCGCTGCATTTAAGTCTATATCGAGTTGGTCTTGTGTACCTGTCTAGGAGCAGGAGTATAGAAGATCTGGGGCAAGTTTAGAAGACCTTCTTATCTTTCCTACCTGTTAGGACAATACAGCTTGCAATATTTTTTCCCAATGCGCGTCAATGCATTGGATGTCTTTATGACGGTTTAAATTATTATCAGCTACAGAATACCTACACAGAAGCAAGGGTAGATACCTGATACTTTCTTTTCATTCTTATTTGCCAAAGCGATAAAGCTTGCAATATTTTTTCCTAGTGCAGCCTTTGGATGTCTTCATGGTGTTTTCAATTGATATCAATGGTAATGTGCAAGCATCAGCATATATTGTACCCTATAAGGTAGCAGTTGATCTCGTGTACCTACCTAGGAGCAGGGGTAAGTACACAAGACCTTCTTATCTTTCTTATCTGTTAGAACAATATAGCTTTCAATCTTTTTTCCAAGTGGTGTATTCGTTTTGATATCTTTATGGTTTTCTAAATTTATATGAGTGGTAGCATGCAAGCATCAGCTATAGAGTACCCTCTAAGGCAGGTTATGGTCTTGTGTACCTACCCAGGAACATAGGTAGATACATGATACTTTCTTTTCATTCTTATCTGTTAGGACAATACAGCTTGCAACCATTTTTCCTAATGCAGCTCAATGCTTTAGGACAGCCGTCATTAAATGGAGGACCGCGGTCCGAACATGGACCTAGCGACGTTCCTGTCCAGACTGTCAGCTTGACAGTCTAACATGCCAGATCCCTGCCCCTCAGCAGCCATCGGTGATCTCCATTCCTGCCATCCCGCAAGGTATGGTGTGACATCATGTGTGCGCCCCGCCCCTTCAACACTCTGATGTGAATATCTGATGTAAGGTGGCACTCTGATGGGAATATCTGATGTAAGGTGGCACTCTGATGGGAATATCTGATGTAAGGTGGCACTCTGATGTGAATATCTGATGTAAGGTGGCACTCTGATGGGAATATCTGATGTAAGGTGTCCCTCTGATGGGAATATCTGATGTAAGGTGGCCCTCTGATGGGAATATCTGATGTAAGGTGGCACTCTGATGTGAATATCTGATGTAAGGTGGCACTCTGATGTGAATATCTGATGTAAGGTGGCACTCTGATGGGAATATCTGATGTAAGGTGGCACTCTGATGGGAATATCTGATGTAAGGTGGCACTCTGATGGGAATATCTGATGTAAGGTGGCACTCTGATGGGAATATCTGATGTAAGGTGGCCCTCTGATGGGAATATCTGATGTAAGGTGGCACTCTAATGGGACTATCTGGTGTAAGGTGGCACTCTGTTGGGAAAACACTTAAGGGGGGCACTCTTATGGGGACACCTGAAATAAAGGGGTACTCAGACAGTAGGTAATTGATCTATGGGGGTAGTCTAATGGGTGCACCCAATGTAATTAATTACTCCGGTAGGAGCACCTGATGTAAGGGGGAACGCTAATGGGGGCATTTACATTACCAGTGTGTGGAGGAAACAGTAACAAAGTGCCAGAGAGTGTGGCTTGCACCACAAAAAGGAAAGTGGACGCGTACAATCTTTCTGAGTGATAGCACAGACTGGAGATTCTGGCCTTGACTAGAAGAACATTTTAGTGACTGGACCTCCCTGAGTTTTAATTAAATACCCCTCCATTAGGATATCTTTATGGTGGTTTGAACTGATATCAGCAGTAACGTTCAAGCATCAGCACAGATGGTACCCTAGAAGGTAGATGTTGGCCTCAGGTACCTACCCAGGAGCAGGACTGTTAAACCAATCCACGTCTTCATGATTGTTCTCTTTCCTCCCTGAAACATGATAGTATTATTAGTGCATTACATTCAAGTGTTTTCCAATACTAAAAAGGGACACCGAAAGGGACAAACATTCTGTGACCCATCCCTGTATACCGGCAAAGATAATACATAGCATTCACCTTTTACATTCATAAGACACAACCAATCATTAAAGGGTAACTCCACTTTCGTGGGGAATAAAATAGCAAATAATGAAAAAACAATATAGCGTATACAATCGCGACACAAATCATATTGTAATTGAATGTTATTCAAAATGACCTTTCCTTTTCAATCTGCAGCTGTTGTAATTTTCTGGAAATGCAAAGCAATATGGCCGCCTGGTGCTGTTCTGTACACAGAATGTATACTGACCACACCCCCAGAAACATAATTTCCTGCTTGTGTGATTGGCTCACCAATTTTCCCAGAAGTCTGCCCTAAGATACAAGTCAGATTTCTGGCATCCCCTGCAACAAAAATGTCATTTTTGGTGAGATCCTCCCAATAGGAACATGTCTAAAGGGATGCAGGCCCAGCAGATTTCCTCATTAGAGCCCTGCAGCTGCCACAGCTGATAGATAATTATGAAACCACTCCCATTAGACCCACTCAGCACAGAGGAATAAACAATGATTTCTTCAGAAGACCAAAAGGTAGGAATCTGCAACAAAGTTTGTTAAACTCCTTCTAATGTACAGAGATCACCCAGAGGGGAATGTTTTTTTCTCAATAAAAGTGGAGTTACGCTTTAATATAGCAAATGAAATGCGATAAAACCTAAAAATCCCATTGGTGCTTATTACAGGAGTGTCAGCCACAACAACGACATTCTTCTACATATTTACTTACAGGAAGGTGCCCACCGGACCCGGTACATTGCATCAGTTTTGCTTAGCATGCATTGAGTTTAGGCAACTCATTAAAACCGGAACAGCCAAAAAATCAGCCATTTTGTTTCCAACATAGCGCATCACAATGCAAGGTAGTGGGTGGGTGGCTACAAGCACCTACATTGGGGATGCATTACCTTGGTACGTTAGGGTGCAAATAAAATCTAATGGCAATACAATGCACTAACCTACAGTATCTCACAAAAGTGAGTACACTCCTCACATTTTTGTAAATATTTTATTCTATCTTTTCATGTGACAACACTGAAGAAATTACGCTTTGCTACAATGTAAAGTAGTGAGTGTACAGCTTGTATAACAGTGTAAATTTACTGTCCTCTCAAAATAACTCAACACGCAGCCATTAATGTCTAAACTGCTGGCAACAAAAGTGAGTACACCCCTAAGTGGAAATGTCAAAATTGGGAACAAAGTGTCAATATTTTGTGTGGCCACCATTATTTTCCAGCACTGCCTTAACCCTCGTGGGCATGGAGTTCACCAGAGCTTCACAGGTTGCCACTGGAGTCCTCTTACACTCCTCCATGATGACATCACGGAGCTGGGGGGATGTTAGAGACCTTGCGCTCCTCCAGCTTCCGTTTGAGGATGCCCCACAGATGCTCAATAGGGTTTAGGTCTGGAGACATGCTTGGCCAGTCCATCACCTTTACCCTCAGCTTCTTTAGCAAGGCAGTGGTCGTCTTGAAGTTGTGTTTGGGGTCGTTATCATGTTGTAATACTGCCCTGCGGCCCAGTCTACGAAGGGAGGAGATCATGCTCTGCTTCAGTATGTCACAGTACATGTTGGCTTTCATGGTTCCCTCAATGAACTGTAGCTCCCCAGTGCCGGCAGCCCCCGACCATGACACTCCCACCACCATGCTTGACCGTAGGCAAGACACACTTGTCTTTGTACTCCTCACCTGGTTGCCGCCACACGCGCTTGACACCATCTGAACCAAATAAGTTTATCTTGGTCTCATCAGACCACTGGACATGGTTCCAGTAATCCATATCCTTGGAAAAAGATAGCGATCTATGGATGGACTTTATTGGCACACCACGATGACACAATGTCGTAAAAAAATATAATATTTATTCAAAATATATTAAAATATTGGATAACACATCCATAAAGCATTGCCATTAAAATGTATGCAACAACGTGGCTCAAAATTATTGTAACAACATGTGGACCCCACCATACCACACAAGACATAAGTGATAAACGGAAACAGAAACCATGTGTTCTATTGCTAGAACTTTGTAGTATATATAGCTGATAATGGATTTCCAACGGTGGCAGTGGATTTACTGTAAGCGATAACGTTCTCTACACGTTTCGCCCTGCCGCGCTTCTTCTGGAGAGTATTGTTTTAAAGTATTAAATCACAATGTCTAAGAGAAAAAGGGACATGAAGGAGGGATCATCCAACATAGCCCACAACAATGCTCTAATGAATATACACATGTATACAAACAGCCCTGTACACATATGTATATGTACAAAACTTTATATATCACCTTACTGATAATAAAAATAAGAGTGTTGCAAATGTTTTGTTCTAAGATTGCCCATTATTTGGCTCCATCCATCTTCCCATCAACTCTGACCAGCTTCCCTGTCCCTGCTTAAGAAAAGCAGCCCCACAACATGAAGCTGCCACCACCATGTTTCACAGTGGGGATGGTGTGTTCAGGGTGATGTGCAATGTTAGTTTTCCGCCACATATAGCGTTTTGCTTTTAGGCCATAAAGTTCAATTTTGGTCTCATCTGAGCAGAGCACCTTCTTTCACATGTTTGCTGTGTCCCCCGATGGCTTCTCACAAACTGCAAGCGGGACTTCTTATGGTTTTCTTTCACCAATGGCTTTCTTCTTCTCACTCTTCTATAAAGGGCAGATTTGTGGAGCGCACGACTAATAGTTGTCCTGTGGACAGATTCTTCCACCTGAGCTGTGGATCTCTGCAGCTCCTCCAGAGTTCCCATGGTCCTCTTGGCTGCTTCTCTGATGAATGCTCTCCTTGCCCGGCCGGTCAGTTTAGGTGGACGGCCATGTCTTGGTAGTGTTTGCAGTTGTGCCATACTCTTTCCATTTTCGAATGATGGATTGAACAGCGCTCCGTGAGATGTTCAATGCTTGCAATATTTGTTTCAAAACCTAACCGTGCTTTAAACTTCACCACAACTGTATCCCTGACCTGTCTGATGTGTTCCTTGGCCTTCATGATGCTGTTTGTCCACTAAGGTTCTCTAACAAACCTCTGAGGGCTTCACAGAACAGCTGCATTTATACTGAGATTAAATTCCACACAGGTGGACTCTATTTACTAATTAGGTGACTTCTGAAGGCAATTGGTTCCACTAGATCAGTGGTTCTCAATTCCGGTCCTCGGGACCCACCAACAGGCCAGGTTTGCAAGATAACTAAATTACATCACAGGTGATCTCATTTGCTGCTCAGTGATTGCAGTATTCTAGTCTGCATCCCCCAAGGTAATACTTAAAATCTGGCCTGTTAGTGGGTCCCGAGGACCGGAATTGAGAACCACTGCACTAGATTGTAGTTAGGGGGTATCAGAGTAAAGGGGGGTGAATACAAATGCATCACGCCACACTTTTCACATATTTATTTGTTAAAAAAATGTTAAAACCATTTATCATTTTCCTTCCACTTCACAATTATGTGTCACTTTGTGTCGGTCTATAAAATCCTAATAAAATACATTAACGTTTTTGGTTGCAACGTGACAAAATGTGGAAAATTTCCAAGAATGGGTATGAATACTTTTTCAAGGCACTGTATATTTGTCTATTCTATGTGGAAAAAAGAAGCAAGGGTTCTGATTAGTTACTACAGGCAACAGCTTGGAATTTGGTCCAATTTTTTAACTTAATTAACCTAATTTTTTTTAACTTTTTGTTCATAAATATCCATTAGCGTTTGCATTTTTTTCAAAAGCTTTTTAAACATTAACCGCTTAGAGATATTGCGGCAGGCTGGCTCGACTGCGCGAATCAACATATTGGGGACGTCGGTTCGCGGTCCTGGGGGGAAGGCAGGCACCGCCGGCAGCGCGCTCCCACTCCCACTAGGTAGCGGGGATGCTGATCCACAGGACCCCGCTGAGAGAGGACGGTCGGCTGTTGTAGACACAGCAGAGCGTTGTTCTCTCTGGAATGATCACAGAGCGCCTGTGATCCTTCTATATAGGATCACAGGTCTCTATGGTCATTTCAGAAGCCCATCCCCCCCACAGTTAGAATCACTCCCCTAGGGTCACATTTAACCCCTTGATCACCTATACTGTTAACCCCTTCCCTGCCAGTGTCATTATTACAGTAACAGTGCATATTTTTAGCACTGATTACTGAAGTAATGTCCTTGGTCCCCCCAAAAGTGTCTTCTATATAGGATCACAGGTCTCTATGGTCATTTCACAAGTCCCCCCCCCCCCACAGTTATAAAACACCCCCTAGGCTCACACTTAACCCTTTGATTACCCCTAGGTTAACCCCTTCCATGCCAGTGTCATTATTACAGTAACAGTGAATATTTGTAGCACTGATTACTGTAGTAATGTCACTGGTCCCCCCAAAAGTGTCCAAAATGTCAGTTAGGGGTCCGATCTGTCTGCCGCAATGTCGCAGTCCCGCTAAAAATCGCAGATCGCCGCCATTACTAGTAAATAAAAATGACCTAAATCTTTCCCCTAGTTTGTAGACGCGATAACTTTTACGCAAACCAATCAAAATGCGCTTATTGTGATTTTTTTTTAACAAAAATACGTAGCAGAATACAAATTGGCCTAAATGGATGAAAAAAAAAATAGTTTTTAAAATTTTTATTTTTTTCATTGATGGAAGATATTGACATTTCTTCTTTGTTTATTTTTTGTTTATTAAAAAAATAAATATAAAACAAATAAAAATATTTTGCTTTTTGTCGCTCACTTTGTACAATGGATGTTTCACTTATCATCTGCTGTTACTGCCTTTCTACTTCAATAAAATATTTGAAAAAAAAAAAAAAATATATATATATATATATATATATATATATATATATATATATATATATATATATATATATATATATATATATATATATATATTTTTTTTTTTTTTGGGAAGTGAAAAATATTGCTTTTTTTTTTCAGAATTGTCGCAGAAAACAAATTGGCCAAAAATTTAAAAAAATTTTGATTTTTACATTTTTTTGGGGGGGAATTTCATACAAAAAAAATGTAAAAAATATTGTTATTTTTTCAAAATTTACGCTCCTTTTTTTTTGTTTATAGCGCAAAAAATAGAAACCGCACAGGTGATCAAATACCACCAAAAGAAAGCCCTATTTGTGGGAAAAAAAGAAAATAAATTTTATTTGGGTACAGCGTCGCACGACCACGCAATTCTCTGTTAAAGTAACGCAGTGCCGAATCACAAAAAAATGGCCCGGTCATTAAGGGGGCAAATCCTTCCGGTCCAGAAGTGGTTAAAAAAACAAAAATAAATTAAAAAAAAAATAAAAATATAATAAAATTAAAATAAAAAATAAAATAAAATAAAATAAAAAAAAAAAGGTTAAAAAATAGCTTTGATTGCTTTAAACTTGTTTGGTTCCCCCCTTCGGGAATACTACATCTTGTTTGATATAACAATTTAACTCTGTTATGGAAGCGTTATACTTTTCCTTGTACTTGTTAAGATTTTACACTTACTGGTTGATATATTTCTCATGCCTGCTGTATGACTTTTCATTTTTCAATAAAATTATTCAATAAAATATTTTGGGGGGAAAAAAATATATATATTTTTTTTTTATTATATTCTGAAACTTTGTTGTACATTTTACATCCATATGAATTCATCCTGTCTACAGAAAATAATTAATTCTGTGAAACACATTTGCTTGCATTCAAGGATGTACCAATTTTCTGCAAATCAGACATTTTCAGGACAATCATAATTTTGCTCCTGTTCTACTTTCCTGATTGGATCGTCCCTGACGTGATAGTTATGTAATCTTTGTGACTGATGTCGCCGGACAAAATGTATAATTACAATTACTTTCTATTGCATAATCAATATTTCTGCAATTTGCAATCTTACAATAATTGGTTAGTCACACATGATGTGCAAAAATGTTTCCTGTAGCTCAAAGCAACACATCCAAAATTTTCCATCGCATGTGCATCAATGTTACAAATGTGACAAATGCATCATTTTCTGGGCAGGGAACGTTCTTCATATCTAGACTCCATTCGCACTTGGAAGACACCAACGTTGCGCCAACTTTGGAGCGCCACTTTGGTGCAACTTTTACGCAACTTTGGATGGGGGCAAATTGGATATGATTTTGGTTTTGACCAGTGATAACGCACGACTGTTGCATTTTATAACATTCAGGTTCAGAGTTGAAGCTGGTATAGCTGCAAAGGGTGGGCCAACTCAATATTGAACCCTACGGACTAAGACTGGGATGCCATTAAAGTTCATGTGTGTGTAAAGGCAGGCGTCCCAATACTTTTGATACTATCATGTATGTGCGACTTAAATTTGTGGCAACTTTAAAGTAGTATCTGCACTACTTTGGTCCGACTTTCATGCAGCTTGAGGGCCATAGACTTCAATGGTAACCCTTAAAAGTTGCATGAAAGTCGGACCAAAGTAGTTCAGATACTACTTTAAAGTTGCCACAAATTTAAGTCGCACATACACGATAGTATCAAAAGTATTGGGACGCTTGCCTTTACACACACATGAACTTTAATGGCATCAAAGTCTTAGTCCGTAGGGATCAATATTGAGTTGGCCCATCCTTTGCAGCTATAACAGCTTCAACTCTTCTGGGAAGGTTGTCCACAAGGTTTAGGAGTGTGTCTATGGGAATGTTTGACCATTCTTCCAGAAGCGCATGTCAATGTTATTGAGAAGGGACTTAAAAAAAAAATAAAAAATCAGTTGCGTTAATGCTATTGGGAAGGGACCTAAAAAAACAAAATCAGTTGCGTTAATGCTATTGGGAAGGGATTTAAAAAAAAAATAAAAATCAGTTGCGCTAATGCTATTGGGAAGGGATTTTAAAAAAAAAAATCAATTGCTTTAATGCTATTTGGAAGGGACTTAAAAAAACAAAAAAAAACAAAATTAGTTGCGTTAATGCTATTGGGAATGGACTTAAATGAAAAAAAATAATAAGTTGCGTTAATGCTATTGGTAAGGAATTAGAAAAAAAAATCAATTGCGTTAATGCTATTGGGAAGGGACTTAAAAAAAAATTAGTTGCGTTAATGCTATTGGGAAGGGACTTAAATGAAAAAAAAAATAAGTTGCGTTAATGCTATTGGTAAGGAATTAGAAGAAAAAATCAGTTGCGCTAATGCTATTGGGAAGGGATTTAAAAAAAAAAAATCAATTGCTTTAATGCTATTTGGAAGGGACTTAAAAAAACAAAAAAAAACAAAATTAGTTGCGTTAATGCTATTGGGAATGGGCTTAAAAAAAAAAAAAAATCAGTTGCGTTAATGCTATTGGGAAGGGATTTAAAAGAAAAAAAAATCAATTGCGTTAATGCTATTGGGAAGGGACTTAAAAAAAAAATCAGTTGCGTTAATGCTATTGGGAAGGGACTTAAAAAAAAAAAAAACAAAATCAGTTGCGTTAATGCTATTGGGAAGGGACTTAAATGAAAAAAAAAATAAGTTGCGTTAATGCTATTGGTAAGGAATTAGAAAAAAAAAATCAATTGCGTTAATGCTATTGGGAAGGGACTTAAATGAAAAAAAAAAATAAGTTGCGTTAATGCTATTGGGAAGGGACTTAAAAAAAAAAATCAGTTGCGTTAATGCTATTGGTAAGGACTTAAAAAAAATAAAAATAAATCAGTTGCGTTAATGCCATTGGGAAGGGAATTAAATGAAAAAAAAAAATCAGTTGCGTTAATGCTATTGGGAAGGGACTTAAATGAAAAAAAAATAAGTTGCGTTAATGCTATTATGAAGGGACTTAAAAAAAATAAATAAATCAGTTGCGTTAATGCTATTGGTAAGGAATTAAAAAAAAAAAAAAAATCAATTGCATTAATGTTATTGGGAAGGGACTTTAAAAAAAATAAACAAAATCAGTTGCGTTAATGCTATTGGGAAGGGACTTGTATCATGTATGATTCAGTTTCCCAATAGCATTAACGCAACTGATTTTGTTTATTTTTTTTAAAGTCCCTTCCCAATAACATTAATGCAATTGATTTTTTTTTTTTTTTAATTCCTTACCAATAGCATTAACGCAACTGATTTTGTTTATGTTTTTTCCTTGTAGGTATACTTTAAAAAAAAAAAAAAAAAAAAAAAGGCTGACAGTTGTAAGAACCCTCACAGTCTTTTATAGTTTGTCCCAAATTCTTCAACTGTCAATTTTGCTGGACACATAAATATGGAGGGAAATATCAATAAATACACGTTAAATAAAAATAAATCCATATCCTGATTACTACAAATATGAATCCTATACAGTTATTAGAATACAATATTTTGTTGTGATGAATGGGATGAGTGTGCAGTGCTCCTACCTCCGGTGCTTCTGCTGGGTGTCAGTGATCCGAAGGGCAGTGCCAGCACAGGTCACACTACTTATAACTGTTTAGCTGGGGGGAGTTCCTCAGCTGTCACCACGCTTACATTTTTATATGTTAGTGCAATGTACACTGTGGAGAGGCGCAGCCCAAATCCCAGGGCTCAGGTGACTTTCATGCTATCAATGCAAACACAATGCTCAGGTGAGATTCTGGTCATAGCTGAACTATAGAAAAAAAAAAATGGCAGTTTGCTCAACGTTGGAAACTGCCATCATCATTTCAGAAGGAAAGGTCAGCAATGGAAACCTCCATACTTCTTTAACCACTTCTGGACCGGAAAGAATTTGCCCCATTAATGACCAGGCCATTTTTTGCGATTCAGCACCACGTTATTTTAACAAACAATTGTGCAGTCGTGCGATGCTATACCTAAATAAAATTGATGTCTTTTTTTTCCCCACAAATAGAGCTTTCTTTTGGTGGTATTTGATCACCTGTGCGATCTTTATTTATTGCGCTATAAACAAAAAAAGAGCGACAATTCTGAAAAAAAAAACAATATTTTTCACATTCTGCTATAAAACATTCCCAATATAAAAAAAAAAATTTAAATCTAATTTTTTCATCCTTGTAGGCCAATTTGTATTCTGCTACATATTTTTGGAAAAAATATCCCAATAAGCGTATATTGATTGGTTTGCGCAAAAGTTATCACGTCTACAAACTAGGGGAAATATTTATGTTATTTTTATTTTTTTACTAGTAATGGCGGCAATCTGTGATTTTTAGCGGAACTGCGACATTGCGGCGGACAGATCGGACCCCTAACTGACATTTTTGACACTTTTGGGGGGACCAGTGACATTACTACAGTAATCAGTGCTAAAAATATACACTGTTACTGTACTAATGGCACTGGCAGGGAAGGGGTTAAAACCAGGGGCGATCAAAGGGTTAAGTATGAGCCTACTACTAAGAAGTGGTTAAAGCGGAGTTCCGGCCTCAAATACCTTTTTTAACTAAAAATACCCCTATAATACTAATCCATCGCCCTTCACAGAACCGCTATTCTCATACTTACAAGGTGTACAGTATTGGATTTTAGTCAAAATCTTACTTTTAAAAACGGTGTCTGGGCGCGGCCATCTTGGATGTGGGCATCTGAAGCCGCAGTGTAATCTGCTGTGTCCTTCTTCCTGATTGCAGCCTCCTGGGAGTGATGACAAACAGCTCCCAGGATGCAATGCAAAGGCGGAAGTGATGTCGGTGGCAGCGGCCACGGAGGGGGGAGAAGGAGGAAGTACAATCAAAAATGCCCTAACAATAAGGTAAGGGACCGCCTGAAAATGCCCAATTGTTGATCAGCATAGCGAGCGCTCCAGGAATCACTAAAGTTGCAAAATAGGCCGGAACTCTGCTTTAAATGACTTGCATCTATTTTTCATCCTAATAGATGAAGTGAATATAAATAAATATTGTCTTACATTTCACGCCAGGCCTCCCTGAACTGCAACTTAAATACATTTTAATCTTTTTTTTTTTTTTTGCTGTGTGATTTATGACTGAGCAAATTTATCTATAACCCGGTCATATCTCGATGGCACCACCATGAAGCGCTGGAGGTTGCAGAGGGCCAATGGCAGCCCAGGGGCGGTAATGGATGTAATTCCCTGCACACTGCTAATTGGTGTTTGACCTTTTGGTAAATCCCTTGTATACACACAGGTAGGATTAGAAGCCTTCAGTGAACTGTTTCCCGGATGAGTGATGGTTTGTCCTTTTCATGTTCTTGGCTTTTACCAAGTTTATTTTATTTATTTATTTTTTTTAATCCTTTTTTTTTTTTTTAACCACTTTAGGACCGGAGGATATTCCTGCTTTACGTCCAGGCCACTTTTTGCGATTCGGCACTGTGCGACTTTAACCACTTAAGCCCCGGAGGATTTGGCTGCTAAACGACCAGAGGGTATTTTGCGATTCGGCACTGCGTGACTTTAACGGACAATTGCGCAGTCGTGCGACGCTGTACCTAAACGAATTTGGCGTCCTTTTTTTCCCACAAACAGAGCTTTCTTTTGGTGGTATTTGATCACCTGTGCGATTTTTTGATCACGCGCTATAAACAAAAAAAGAGCGTAAATTTTGCAAAAATAGCCATATTTTTCACATTTTTTTATATGAAATTCCCCCCAAAAAAAATGTAAAAATCAAAATTTTTTAACATTTTCAGCCAATTTGTTTTATGCTACATGTTTGGTAAAAAAAAAAAAAAAAAAATCGCAAAAAGCATATTTTGATTGGTTTGCGCAAAAGTTATCGCGTTTACTAACAAAGGGAAAGATTTTTGTCATTTTTGGTGTTTTTTTTTTAACGCGTAATGGCGGCGATCTGCGATTTTTTTTGCGGTACTGCGACATTGCGGCGGACAGATCGGACCCTTGACTGACATTTTTGACACTTTTGGGGTTACCAGTGACATTACTACAGTAATCAGTGCTATACATATGCACTGTTACTGTAAAATTACACTGGTTGTGAAGGGGTTAACTTTATTTGGGAGGGAGGGGCTATGTGTGTCCCTAGGAGCGTGCTTTCTACTGTGATTGGCTGTGGCTTCAGCTGTATGAACGGTGATCAACGGTTCTACATAGTAGAACCGTATGATCATCAATCATACACAGGGGAGAATGACAGGCAGCTTGTTTACACAAGCCGCCTGACTTTCTCCCTCTCCCCCGCCGATCGCAGATTGACCGGCGGACATCGGGTCCGCCGGTCACACGCGCGGGGGGGTCCGTGACCACGCGGGGGCGTGCGCTCGCTCCCTAGACCCTCACAAGCAAGCGACGTAGACCTACGTCAGTTTGTCTGTGAGGGGCTGACCGCCGACGTAGATAGTCGTGCGGCGGTCGGCAAGTGGTTAGCTGAGAATTGCGCGGTCATGCAAACCCAACGAAATTTACGTCCTTTTTTTCCCCACAAACATAGCTTTCTTTTGGTGGTATTTGATCACCTGTGCGCTTTTCATTTTTTTGCGATATTAATAAAAAAAAATCGACAATTTTGTAAAAATAACAATATTTTTCTACTTTGACAGTTAAAAAATATCCAATATATTTAATTTTTGTCATATATTTAGGCCAACATGTATTTAGCTACATGTCTTTGACAAAAAAATTCTCAATGAGCGTATTTTTAACCGCTTTAAGACCGGAAGATTTTACCCCATTGCTGACCAGGCCATATTTTGTGATTCGGCACTGCGTTACTTTAACGGACAATTGCGCGGTCGTTCAATGCTGTCCCCAAGTTAAATTTGTGTCCTTTTTTTCCCCACAAATAGAGCTTTCTTTTGGTGGTATTTGATCACCTCTGCGATTTTTACTTTTTGCGCTATAAACAAAAAAACAGCGACAATTTTGAAAAAATAACAATATTTTTCACATTTCACATTTTTTTTATATGAATTCCCCCCCCCCCCAAAAAAAAAAAGTAAAAATCAAAATTTTTTAACATTTTAGGCCAATTTGTTTTCTGCTACATATTTTTTGTATAAAAAAAAAAAAAAAAATCGCAATAAGTGTATTTTGATTGGTTTGTGCAAAAGTTATCGCAGCTACTAACTACGGGAAATTTTTGTCATTTTTATATTTTTTTTTTTTAACTAGTAATGGCGGCGATCTGCGTTTTTTTTTTTTGCGGGACTGCGACATTGCGGCGGACAGATCGGACCCTTGACTGACATTTTTGGGGTTACCAGTGACATTACTGCAGTAATCAGGGCTATAAATATGCACTGTTACTGTAATAATGACACTGGCAGGGAAGGGGTAAACTTTTATTGATGATCAAGGGGTTAATGTATGCCTGGTGCTTACTGACATGTGTGGGGGGAGGGGATTGTGTGACACAGACACAGATCGCAGGTTCAGCTATGCTGAATCCTGTAATCTGACCCTGCCTGTCATTTAGGAGATCCGCCCGCTTTGTTTACACAAGCGGGCGGATTTCCTCACTCGATCCCCGACGATCGGGGAAGAGCGGCGGTGATCACCGCCGCTCCTCCCCTGGCCCGACTCCCGCTGTGACTGAATACAGCAGGAGCGCGCTGCCCACAAGGGGGGAGGAGTCCAGCGACGTAGACCTAGACAATAACGAACCACTTTGCCGCAGTACCCTCAACGTGAGCGGTCGGCAAGTGGTTAAATCCTTTTCTTTTCTTTTTAATCCTTTATTACATGCTCAGAATTAGGTAGAAATTAAAAAATGATCACTGTTCCAATTCCTTTTCTCTGAGATTTGAGCAATGTATTAGCCACCAACTTTTACTTGTTGGAGAATGAAGATTTAAATTACGTTCACACCTATGAGGTTTTTTTTTTTTTTTGGTGCGTTTTGCAAAGCTGCGTTTTTTGGAAAGGGCCAGGGACTTTTTTTTTCCGATTGTGTTTTGTGTGTAATAGACTTTAATAAAGCCGCTTCAAAAACGCAACGTTTGGAAGGAATTGTCAAAAACTGTGCTTTGTCAAAACTTGTTTGACAAAGCACAGTCAATGCATCCGGCCCTCTAATCTACATGCAGGGCGCCGGACACATGGATTCCAATTAGGGATTTTTGTTTTTTTTTTTTTGCAGCAAGTGATTAGAGCCAGAGGCCCAGTTGTATGGCAATAGCGAATAAATATTTGCTATTGTCACACTGACTCTCCTCCCAACCAATCAGAAAGGAGGGTCGTTGGACCCATTTCCCAATTGGCCAAAAGGAGAAGCGATCTTACCGGCCGGTTATAAATCAACCAGTACTGGCCCGTCCATCTGGGGCGCCGCCCCCCCCCCCCCATTTTTTTCTAATAGTAATGGCGATGATCAGTGATTTTAGCAGGACTGCAACATTGCAGTGGACAAATCGGACACAACGCTTTTGACACTTTTTTGGGACCAGTGACATGAATAGCGTGATCAGTGCTTAGAATTTTTTTTTTTAAAAATGCACTGTCACTGCACTAATGACAGTGGCAGGGAAGGGGTTAACATCAGGGGTGATCAAAGGGTTAGGTGGGTCCCTAGGGGGTGCTTACTAACTGTGGGGGGGTTGCACTGTTTGGGGGAAGACAGATCTCCATCTTGTCACCTTGCAGAACAGCGATCTGCCTTGTTTATATAGACAGATCGCCGTTCTGCCTCTCTCGGGGATGATCGCGGGTGGCCAGCGGACATCGGGTCCGCCGGACCCATTGTTTGGCATCCAGCGGTGCGATGCCGCCATGTAGTGGCTATTGAACTAAACGACGTACAGGTACATTGTTTCGCGCAATAGCGCCAATTTGCCGCGGTAAATACACGGCGGCTGGTCTTTAAGTGGTTAAAGAGAACAAGTCACAAGAGGACTAATACTCCAATTAGAAACATCAGTATTAAAGCTGAAGTTTTATACACTCGTATTTTGTCTTCCCTGGTCCACCCCCCTCCCCCCCCCCCCCCCCCCCCCAAATTATTATGCAAATTATATTTTTCTCATTTACCTACATAATTGATGTAAATACCTCACGTGTGCAAACACCCTTTACATACAGTAAGTGGACGTGACCTATGTATGCGTTCATGACGAGGGATCCCCAAATCATCACTGACTGTGGAAACTTCACACTGGACCTCATGCAACTTGGATTCTGTGCCTCTCCACTCCTCCTCCAGACTCTGGGACCTTGATTTCCAAATGAAATGCCACATTTTCCACAGTCAGGGAAGATTTGCGGAGCCGTGTCATCTGCTGGTGTTGGTCCACTCTGTTTTATTAAGTTAAAAGTCAGCGCAGCCCTCTAGCAAGAAATTCTAGAGCTCTTCATGCTTCCCTCTGCTGACCAGCTTTATGGAGATGCTGATTTCATTTTCGAGCAGGACTTGGCACCGCCCACACTGCCAAATCTACCAATACCTGGTCACATGATGGGATCACTGTGCTTGATCGGCCAGCAAACTCGCCTGACCTAAACCTCATAGAGAATCTGTGGGGGATTGTCAAGAGGAAGATGAGAGACACCAGACCCAACAATGCAGAGGAGCTGAAGGGCGCTATCAAAGCAACCTGGGCTTCTATAACCCCTCAGCAGTGCCACAGGCTGATCGCCTCCATGCCACGCCGCATTGATGCAAGAATTCATGCAAAAGGAAGTATTGAGTGCATCCTATACTGTACATGGACAGACTTTTCACTAAGCCAACATTTCTGTATTAAAAATCCTTTTTTTTATTGGTCTTATGTAATATTCTAATTTTCTGAGATACTGAATTTTAGGGTGTCACTCGCTGTAAGCCATAATCATCAAAATTAAAAGGAAGAAATGCTTGAAATATATCACTGTGTGTGTGTGTGTAACACATCTATTTAAAAATAGGAGTTTCACTTTTTGAATTGAATTACTGAAATAATATCATTTTGGGGTTGTGACTCATTTTGCTGAACGCTGCAAACCACTAATGTATAGGATTACATGACCGCCCCCAGAAAAAAAAAAACAATATATAATTATATATATACAGTTAAACCTTGGATTGCGAGCATAATTCGTTCCGGAAGCATGCTTGTAATCCAAAGCACTCTTATATCAAAGCGAATTTCCCCATAAGAAATAATGGAAACTCAGATGATTCGTTCCACAACCATTTATTCATAAATCCTGCAATTTATAGTCCATATAAAAAGATTATAGCATTGCGATAGGTTATATAACCATAAAATGTCCATCCACAAATAGCCGCTTCCACAACGGGATTAGAAGCAAAATCCAGCAGGAGCTACAGAGTATCAAAGAGAAGAGTGGCACCTCTAAGTGTAGCAATATGGTTCCATTTAATGAAGGTGCAATATTTAGCAACTCACAAGGTTGATGAATAAAACAGGCACATCTAAGGATGCAGGCATCCTGGGTAAAGCTGTCCACATAGACTATCTTCTGCACCGCCGGCTGCCAGTCTGTAATCCTGAAGACCACCCTGCAGTAAAGCGATCTGAAAGCGAGGGGCAGCATGGAAGGGATGACGTAGATGGCGATGCGGAGGATGGTCCTATGTGGACAGCTTTACCCCTGATGCCTGCATCCTTAGATGTGCCTGTTCCAATCATCAACTATGTGAGTTGCTAAATGTTGTACCTTCATTAAATGTAACCATATTGCTACACTTAGAGGCGCCTCTCTTCTCTTTTATACTCAGCTGTGACTTGAGGCTACTTGTATATCAAGACATCGCTTGTAAACCAAGTCAAAATTTATTTGAAAATTTTGCTTGTCTTGCAAAGCGCTCTTAAACCAAGTTACTCTCAAACCAAGGTTTTACTGTACTGTATATATCTATATGTATTTTTTTTTTTTTAATGGGGTATGTATGTATATGTATATGTATATGTATGTGTGTGTGTGTGTGTATATATATATATATATATATATATATATATATATATATATATATATATATATACACACAATGTTCTTTTTTCATATAAAATATACAGGTGTCTCATAAAATTTAGAATATCATCAAAAAGTTAATATTATGCAGCCAAGATCCTGGGCGGAGGAGGACATTGCAGCCCTCTGGCTGCCCCGACCATTGTTATTTACCATGCTTTGCCATGCACAGGGCATAGCTAATGTCATTAACACGCTTTTTGTGAAGCGCGGAGAAAGCGGTCGCCCTGCCAGACAGTACATCTCTCCCATCACTGCGTTAACAATTTCAACTCGTTTATTTGCTACATCTGACCTTTTATTTAGTGCTTTTTACATGTTCCCAGTTATAATTAAAGGAATTTTAGATCTTCAATAAATGCAGCTTTCTAAAGAGTGATTCACTAAAAAAGAGAATAATAATAATAAATAGATTGGCGGGGAGATTAGAGTGCACAGACTGCTAATCAGGCACAGAAAAGTCACATGCCTCCCTCCTCTTCTGGAGGCACGATTTAATATAAATTAAAGATAATAAAGATGTTATAGTGTTATAATTTAAAGGAATTGTATATCTTTATGTAAATGCAGCTTTCTAAAAAGTATTTCACAAAAAAAATAAAAATAAAATAAATTGGCGGGGAGGTTAGAGTGCATAGACTGCTGATCAGGCACAGAAAAGTCACATACCTCCATCCTCTTCTGGAGACACAATTTAATATAAATTAAAGATTTATAGTGTTATAATTGAAAGGAATTGTATATCTTCATGTAAATGCAGTTTTCTAAAGAGGGATTAAAAAATAAATAAATAAATAAAATAAATTGGCGGGGAGAATTTGAGTGCATAGACTGCTGATCAGGCACAGAAAAGTCACATACCTCCCCCCCTCTTCTGGAGACACAGTTTAATATAAATTAAAAATAATAAAGATGTTATAGTGTTATAAGTGAAAGGAATTGTATATCTTCATGTAAATGCAGTTTTCTAAAGAGTGATTCACTAAAAAAAAAATAAAAAAAAAATAAAATAAATTGGCGGGGAGAATTTGAGTGCATAGACTGCTGATCAGGCACAGAAAAGTCATATACCTCCCTCCTCTACAGGAGACACGATTTAATATAAAGATAATAAAGATGTTATAGTGTTATAATTAAAATGAATTTAATGTAAATGCAGCTTTCTAAAGAGTGATTCACTAAAAAAAATAAAATGTAAAAAACAAACAAATTGTCGGGGAGATTAGAGTGCATAGACTGCTGATCAGGCACAGAAAAGTAACATACCTCCCTCCTCTTCCGGAGGATGAGCGATATGTGACATGAGAGAGAGGGGGCGGGGCCGAATGACAGCTCCGGGTCTGAATCAGAGAACGGAGCTGCAGCTCGGCTCGGGTGCCCCCATAGCAAGCGGCTTGCTGTGGGGGCACGCAATAGGAGGGAGGGGCCAAGAGCAGGAACAAGGGACCCAAGAAGAGGAGGATCCAGGCTGCTCTGTGCAAAACCAACTACACAGAGGAGGGAAGTGTAACATGTTTGTTATTTTATTCGAAAAAAAGAAAAGAGACTTTACAATCACTTTAAAACCACTTTGATTTTTATTGCCCTCCCAAGTTCCCACTAATGAAAAGTCCTCAAACTGTCCCATGACACCATGGGGTTGATTTACGTACAGCAGAGTGTGCAAAATCTGGTGAAGCTGGGCATAGAAACCAATCCGCTTCCAGGTTTGAGCCCCCGTTCACACTGGGCCGATTTGACATGTCAAATCCCATGCAAAATCCGAGCCTAATCGGTGCGATGCCGACTTTGCGGGCGCCGCACCGATTCCCAAAAGTAGTTCCTGCACTACCGTCAGGAGGGCTGGACGGTTCACAGGGTCAAAGCGGCCATCTTGCCCTCACTCGACTTCCTGTGTGTGAGGAGAGAGGACCGGATCGTTTTCCCTGCTGCCGGGGGGAAACGACCGGGACGCGGCAGGAGGGGGGGCACGTCTTCCGCCGCACCGTAAGGGTGCTCCAGTGGCGAATCTGAAAGAGGACCGCCTGCCGTTTAAAAAAATACCGGGGTTATGGCAGGTATCTGCTGCCATAACCCCGGTATTTAGCGTCAAAGGACTGACGTATATTCACGGCGGGCGGTCGGTAACCGGTGAAACAAGTTAGAAGCTGATTGGCTACCATGCACAGCTGCACCCGATTTTTTCACTCTTCAGTTTTAGTAAATAAACCCTTGTGTGTCAGGGCATGATAGGGTGTCACCGGGACAGGAAGGTGACACCGGGACAGGAAGGTGACACCGGGACAGGAAGGTGACACCGGGACAGGAAGGTGACACCGGGACGACAAGGCCTCTCCAATCGGAAAATGAACAGAACAGCAAGACTTCCAGGATAGGAAGTGAAAGGAAAACCCACCAATTGGAAAAAGAAAGGGTTAGAACCCCTATCAGGTCTTTATTACTTTGTATGAAGATTCTCCTTCCTTCCTGGAGGCCATTTAGAAGATAAGCAAGCGCAAATCTTTGAAATGGGAGCACAGTGATAAATATGTGACAGGGGCTCCAACCCTTTCTGCTATCCTAAGCTAAAATAATATCCCTCTGAGGCCTAGTACGGGACCCATCCACTCCATTATTATTAGAAGTCTACAGCCTTTAGCTTTCTGGTCTCCGCCTCACTCAGCGGTTCCTGCGCCAAGAGCTTATGGTGAAGCTTGTGGTGTTTGCCGATGCCCAGCTTGGGTAGGCCTCGATTCAAGCCTTCCAGCAGCACGCAGGCCTTACAAAGTCCCTGGCTGGAGATGTACCCGCAGCGTTTGCAGGTCCCCTGGACGGGCATCTTGACGTCTTCTTTCACCGATAGATTTTCCCCCGAGTGGATGATGTCCATGATGGCGCTGGGCCTCAGGGCCTCCAAGTCCTTCAGGAAAGCCCGGGCATGGCCGCGGTAAGCGTTAGGGGAATAGATGCACTCGGTGGAGAAGTAGTCGAGCTTTTTAAAGTAGGCATAAAGCACAATCTCCTTCTCGTAGGCGTACTTCAGGGGCTTGCAGCGCGGGATGGCGCCCTCGCTGCCCGTTGTGATGGCGGTGCACCGTCGTAATCTGGCAATGTCACCCCGGAGGAAGTTCATGAGCACCGTTTCGGCGATGTCATCGGCATTATGACCTGCAGTTGGAAGCAAAGGGGAAATCATTGTGTTACACAGGCAAAAAGAGAAACATTATTCGATCCACTTTATATTAGGCCTCATTCATACGGGCATTACTATAGCATACGCCCCTTCGAGGGACACGTTTGTCCACATAGGGATGCACAAGTGTTCCCTGACCTGGCATTCAGTTAGGCCCCTTTCACACAGGGGAGTCCATCGGTGGACTCAGTTTTTCTCAGCGGGGGATCGATCCGCCGATCTCCCGCTGATCAGGCGGATGGCAGCTGTGTCTCCGCGCTGTGTGCGGAGAAGGAGCTGTCAGGTCCCCGCTCTTCTCTATGGGGGAATCGGATGAGAACAGACCGCCTGTCCGTTCTCATCCGATCCCATCCACTGGACGGATGGAAAATAGGGTTTCCATCTGTCCAGATTTGACGGACCGGATGTCAGCGGACATGTCTCCGCTGACATCCGATGCCCCATAGAGATGCAGGGGCATCCGTTCAGATCCGCCTGAAAAACTAACAGGCGGATCTGAACGGTCTGCTACTGTGAAAGGGGCCTTAGGATGCAGCGGTTGCACACAGTTGCTGCTCCCAATTTAGAAAGGAAAACAGCAGAGGGCGCAAACTAAGTGCAATGTTTAGGAAAAGACTATTAAAAAAAAAAAAAAAATCACAAGGTAGAGCTGCACGATTCTGGATAAAATGAGAATCACAATTTTTTTGCTTAGAATAAAGATCACGATTCTGAAGAACTTAGGTTATCAAACAAGATGGCAAAAAAAATAACACATAATACTCTTTGCTTCAATAAAGTTTAAAAAGAAATGTAATGAAAAAGAATGTAATGTGTAAAAAAAAAAAAAAAAAATTACTATTGGGTTATATTAGAGTCTTTTTTTTAGTACTCGCCGATACCAAAATTACTGATACCTACCGCAACTTTGTGGTTTACACTTCAGCTGTCACCAATGGTACAAAGCATTGAAAAGTTATTTTACAAAATAAATAAATTATTTTAATTTTGAGCTTTTTGTTCAATGTGAAACGTGCAAATATATGTTAAAGGTGTAAAAATATTACTAAACAAAGCAATCAAAAAAAAAGTTTTAATTATCAAATAGCTTATAAAAATAGAAGTAAATAAAGATAAATAATCAGCAAGAAAATAATTAAGTGGAGGAGAATGAGAAGTGAATAAACCCCCCCCCCCCCAAAAAAAATTATATATATATATATATATATATATACATACACACATACACACACACATATACACACATACACACACACATATACATACATATACACACATTATATTTATATATATATATATATATATATATATATATATATATATATATATATATATATATATATATATATATATATATATATATATATATACACATACATATACACACACACACATATACATACACACACAATATATTATAATAATATAATTTATATATTTTTTTTCTCCCCCTCTACAAGGTTGTTTTAAAACCGACTTAAATTTGCAGACCAGAGTTCATCCCTTTGATCTGTAAGGAGCAGAAGGACAGAAAAAAAGATACAATGTTTCTTTTTATCCTCTTTCAGCATTGAGCAATGTTGTTGATAAACCTTGCTGGCTGTTTTTGTTTTTTTGACAGCTGTGAGCAGGGGAACTCCTGACAGCTGAATGAGTCATCAGTTGCTAAGCAAGCAGTGGCAGGCTTTTTTTTTTCCTTCATTTCAGCTGTCAGTGGAGGAATCCCGCTGACAGATGAAATACTGAGCCTGAATTGTAGAAATGCTGGATTAGGATCGTGTGTGTGTGTGCTGGTGATCGGCGACTTATAATAGGATTGTGGCAGGCAATTGGGCACTGATGCTGGGGGGAGGGCTAACTGCCACGGATATCACCAGTGGCACTAATATCACTGTACTAAGGACACTGGCTGGGAAGGGGTTAACATCTATAGCGATCAAGGGGTTACCTGCGTGCCCAACAATGTTTACAGTGTGCTGATTTTACTAAGCAATGTGCTGGTTTTTAGTCCCTCCCTTTGCAGGGAGGAAAATAACGGTACATTGCTGCTGTCAGTAGAGAGCTCTGTGTTGTTTACCTACACAGGGCTCCACTGTCATTCGCTCAACCGATCGGCGGATTCTGGTCATAAATCAATGGCTGGGACTTGCACTTGCTGATTGGCCTGTGCTGTAGCGAATAGCAGCACAGCCGGGGAGGCGGACACGCGCCCCCTACCCGGAAATAAAAGATCACATACATGCATGTGATCCAGCTCAGATGGACCATAATATAAGTGCGGTGGGCTGTCCTGAAGACGTTAAGCAGACATTTTTAACCTTTTCAGACCAGAAAATCCCTTGAATTAAATATCAGGTCTCAGAGAACCCCTGCTAAGAGTACATTGGGGGGTAATTAGGAAAATACCCCTTATATTGATGGTTAGTGGGAAACATGCCCCCTCCCTGGAGAAGAGACGCCTGAGAGGGGACATGATAGCAATTTATAAATACCTAAATGGTGATCTCAGCATAGGAAAAAAACTATTCAGTCGAAAGGATTGCATGAGGACTCGAGGGCATACAATGCGATTAGAGGAGAAGAATTTTAACCTCAGGCAACGCAGGGGGTTCTTTACTGTCAGGGCTACAAGATTGTGGAATTCTCTACCACAAGAGGTGGTTTCTGCGGGAAGTATGGTGGCTTTCAAAAGACTCTTAGACGTACATCTCAAGGATCAGAACATTTAGGGGTATGACAGATGATTATGGCCACACACACCTACACAGATTGAACTGGATGGACTATTGTCTTTATTCCATATGTAACTATGTACATAGGTGGTTAGAAGGCAACCCTTATAGATCATTGGTGTCCTGCTACTGGCTCTGCCAAGTGGCGATGAACGTGGACCTATGAAGGCACTCTCAAATGGGAGGACAATGGCCACTGCTCAAGGAACTCCTAGGAACCTCTGGAGCAGGGGTCTTCAAACTATGACCCTCTAGTTGTTCAGGAACTACAATTTCCGTCATGTCTGTGAATGTCAGAGTTTTACAATGCCTCCATGGGATGTGTAGTTCCGCAATAGCTGGAGGGCCGCAGTTTGAGGATCCCTGCTTTGGAGGAACCCTTGCACTCCCAACCGTTGGAGACCAACGGTTCTCCCGGCCCTTGGAAACCAAAAATGGTAATTTTAACCTAAAAAACGGCACTCCCGACCATTGAGAACCTTGGTTCCTCAGAACCTTGGTTGAGAACGGCTGCTGTAAAGGAAGAGTAGTTTGCAAGAGATTTGAGTAGTTCTTCTGAATACATGGCCTTGAGAAGAAAAGCAGTCAACATTTTTGAAAGCTAGTAAGGAATACTAACAAAAAAGAGAAAATTCCTATTTTATGGGTGTAATAACCCTTTAACCACTTAAGCCCCGGAAGATTTTACCCCCTTCCTGACCAGGGCCTATTTTGCAATTCGGCACTGCATGATTTTAACGGACAATTGCGCGGTCGTGCGACTCTGTACCTAAACTAATTTGACGTCCTTTTTTTCCCACAAACAGAGATTTCTTTTGGTGGTATTTGATCACCTGTGCGATTTTTTGATCATGCGCTATAAACAAAAAAAGAGCGTCAATTTTGCAAAAATAACAATATTTTTCACATTTTTTTATATGAAATTCCCAAAAAAAAATTTAAAAATCAAAATTTTTTAACATTTTAGGCCAATTTGTTTTATGCTACATATTTTTGGTAAAAAAAAAAAAAAAAATATTGCAAAAAGCGTATTTTGATTGGTTTGCGCAAAAGTTATCGCGTTTACTAACAACGGGAAAGATTTTTGTCATTTTTGTTGTTTTTTTTTTAACGCGTAATGGCGGCGTTCTGCGATTTTTTTTGCGGGACTGCGACATTGGGGAGGACAGATCGGACCCTTGACTGACATTTTTGACACTTTTGGGGTTACCAGTGACATTACTACAGTAATCAGTGCTATATATATGCACTGTTACTGTAAAATGACACTGGTAGTGAAGGGGTTAACTTTTTTTTGAGAGGGAGGGGTTATGTGTGTCCCTAGGGTCGTGATTCTAACTGTGATTGGCTGTGGCTTGAGGTGTAGGAACAGTGATCAACGGTCCTACATAGTAGAACCGTATGATCACTATTCTTACACAGGGGAGAATGACAGGCGGCTTTGTTTACATCAGCCGCCTGCCTTTCTCCCGCTGTCACGGATGATCGCGAGTGCCCGGCAGACATCAGGTCCACCGGGCACACGCGCAGGGGGGGGGTCCGTGACTGAGCGGGCGCGCGCTCCCCAGAGCCTCACAGGCTAGTGACGTACCCATACGTCACTTTGCCGGTGAGGGGCTGACCACCGCAGTATATGTACTTGCGGCGGTTCGGCAAGTGGTTAAGCCAAGCCGCATATTAACATCAGAACCAAAAGTTTACCTGTGCAGATCTTATCAACGCCCAGCATCATGGCCCCCCGATCCAACGCCTGTCTTCTGAACACCCCACAAAACGTACAATTGTTCTTCAGCCCCACTTGCTTGACGATCTGGTCCATGGTCCACCCGTACAGCTCCTGGTAGGACACGATCTTCAGAGGTAGCTCATATTGCTGCTGGTTTCTTTTCACCGTCTCTAGCGAGTCGTCTCTGTATCCTGAGATGCCTTCGTCCACGGACACCAGGATGAGCTCCAGACCGTAGTTATAGCGTTCGTTCAGAACCTTTAGGACATGGGCAAGCACCGTAGAGTCCTTTCCGCCAGAGGCACCGATGCCCACTTTCTCCCCAGGCTGGAAGAGCTTGGCAGACACAATGGTGTGGTGGATCTCCTCCTCGAAGGCTTGGAAGAAACATCCTTTGCAGATGGAGTGGCCGGTCTTCGGTCTGCGCAGGACTGCGCGTTGAGTTTCACAGCTGCTGCAATTCACGGGCATGGTTGGCTGGTCTGTAATAGAAAGGGAAGCATGTTAAAAAAGACTGTTGTGCCCAACAAATGTTTAAAGTTGAACCCTACGCAAACCACTTACTACAAAAAGGTGAATTTACTTGCTGAACGATTTTCAGTACTGTTCAGACAGACTTGTGTTCCAAGCACCCCGGCCAGGTCCTGGACTTCCCTGCTACCTAAACCAATACAGTCAGGTCCAGGATTCGCCCCAAGCCCATGGTTAAACAGTGGCAAACCAATTAGATCATCACTTCTCTACCCTGTAAACACGTTTACTGGTTGTGTAAAGCACAGCAGAGCAGTTAAAAACAGCCTGGTAAGCACCTTAAATAAGCCTACAGCTCCACCTGCTGCCAGGAAATGGTATATATAATATTGAAATGCAACATTCTGAATTACAAATGAGGTCATAGGCCTCTCTGCAAACTACACTGCAGTAAACCAATATATCCAGGTCCAGGATCCGCCCCCAGCCCACAATTCGCCCCATCTGCAAACCAATGAGAATATAAGGTTTTCTTTACCCCAATAAAGTAGGTTCACTGGCTTTGTAAAGCACAGCAGAGCAGCTAAAAACAGCCTGGTAAGCACC
Source organism: Pelophylax lessonae (assembly GCF_965119305.1). Classification (NCBI taxonomy): domain Eukaryota; kingdom Metazoa; phylum Chordata; class Amphibia; order Anura; family Ranidae; genus Pelophylax; species Pelophylax lessonae. Next base: position 211,453,144 of record NC_138779.1, on the reverse strand, counting down.
TGAAATAAGCCCACAACCCCACCTGCTGGCGGGAAATGGTATCTACAATATATTCAAAAGCTCTTAGTTACAAATTCGGTCCTGGACCTCTCTGCAACCTACACTACGGTAAATCAATACAGGCAGGTCCAGGATCTGCCTCTAACGTCCACCACTTAAAAAAAAAAAACAAAAAGAACACAAAGTGGATTTCTAAAAGGGAGAACTTAGCATTATACTTTCATTGAATTTCCATCCAACAACAAACATTTTCAGCTGAGCAGCTAAGAATAGCCTGGTAAGCATCTGACAAAAACCTACAGCCCCACCTGCTGGCAGGGAATGGTATCTACAATATATTCAAATGCACAAATTCTTGGTTACAAATTCGGTCCTGGACCTCTCTGCAACCTACACTACGGTAATCCAATACAGCCAGGTCCAAGATCTGCCTCTAACCTGCGATTAGACAGCAGCAACCCAATTAGATCATCACTTCTCTCTACCCTGTAAGCACGTTCACAGCTTTAAAAAAAAAAAAAAAAAAACACCGTGGATTTCTAAAGCGGGAAAACAGAATGCAGACTTTAATTGAATTTCCATAAGACCCCCATCTAACAACAAACATTTTCAGCAGACCAGCTAAGAATAGCCTGGGTAAGCACCTGACAAAAACCTACAGCCCCACCTGCTGGCAGGAAAATAATATATATAGAGATTATCTTAAATGCAACAATTCTTAATTATAAATGAGGTCCTGGACCGCTCTGCAGCTTACACTGCAGTAAGCAATTCTAGCAGGTCCAGGATCTGCCCCCCCAGCCGTAATTATCCCCACCTACAAACCAATGAGATCATTTATTTTCTCTATCCCAATGTAAGCATGTTCACTGGCTGTGTAAAGGACAGCAGAGCAGTTAAAAACAGCCTGGTAAGCACCTGAAATAAGCCTACACAGCCCCACCTGCTGGCAGGGAATGGTATCTACAATATATTCCAATGCAACAATTCTTAATTAAAAATGAGGTCCTGAACCTGCAACTTGCACTGCATTCAGTACTGTATTTTGGCCTAGGCCAACAAGGCCCAGGCCTAGGGCAGCACTTTGCGGGGGGGCAGCGAAAAAGTCCCCCCCACCTAAGAATCTTTTTGGCCAGTGGTTGCTAGAGTTGCCTCTCGCACCCCCCTCCTCCCTCTCTCTCATTCCCCCTCTCTCTCATTCCCCCTCGCTCTCATCCCCCCCTCTCTCACTCTCACCCCCCCTCTCTCACTCTCATCCCCCCCCTCTCTCTCATCCTCCCCTCTCTCTCATCCTCCCCTCTCTCTCATCCTCCCCTCTCTCTCATCCTCCCCTCTCTCTCATCCTCCCCTCTCTCTCATCCTCCCCTCTCTCTCTCATCCCCCCCTCTCTCTCTCATCCCCCCCTCTCTCTCTCATCCCCCCCTCTCTCTCTCTCTCTCTCTCATCCCCCCTCTCTCTCTCTCTCATCCCCCCTCTCTCTCTCTCTCTCTCATCCCCCCTCTCTCTCCCTCTCTCTCTCATCCCCCCTCTCTCTCCCTCTCTCTCTCTCATCCCCCCTCTCTCTCTCATCCCCCCTCTCTCTCTCTCTCATCCCCCCTCTCTCTCTCTCTCATCCCCCCTCTCTCTCACACACCTCCCTCCCTCCCTCACCCACCCCCCCTCTTGTGAGATCTCAGGGGTTCATGCTGGGACTTGTAGTCCTTAAACTTTGGAGGGAGTCACATCTGTTAAAAAGGAAGGAGTGGGGCAAATTTACATAGGAGAGGGGGCGCCCAATTTTAGTCTTGCCTAGGGCAGCACAAAACCAAAATACACCACTGACTGCAGTAAACCATTCCAGCGGGTCCAGGATCCAACCCCACCTTGACATCGGCAAACCAATGAGATCATCAGGTTTCTTTATCCCAATGTAAGCATGTTTACAGAAACAGTGTAAAGCAACAGATCCCCCATTGGTTCACATCCCCTCGCCCAGAGAGTGTTGCTGTGCAGGGGTCAAAAGGAGGACAATACAAAGACCGATTTAGGCACTTTCAGGGGCTGACTGGCAACCTTCGGCCCACGGGGCAAGTACAAACCAGAAGCCCATGGTGCAGGGAAATGGCCCCACTCCCACTCTCCCTCTCCCCGGCCTCCTCCTGCCCCCCATTCCAGGCTGAAGCTCCACCCAAGGTACTCTCTACTCACCAGCCAAATCCGGGTTCCTGACCTGGCCAGCAGAGGGTGGTTGGGGGGAGCTGGGACAGCTCAATCTGGGCTGGCTGGGGGAGGAGAGTCTCCAGTGGGGCATGGAACTGCTCAGACACAGTTTACACCACCCATGCTGGGGGGGGGGGGGGGGGAGGCATGCCCTGTGTCCTTGTCTTCATCCTGCACTCAGTAGGTCAGTGGTGGAGCCTTTTTACTTCTCCTCACCAGGAATCCTTTAGGCAGCCTTTTTACAGGGCATCAGAGTGGCCCAGGGGGCGATTGCCCCCCTGGCCCTGTCCTCCCCTGGGTACTTCTAGTTATAATAAAATTCCCTATTAAACTCCATATGAATTCCCTATTAAAAAAAGTTCTTAAACACACTGAATGCTGCTGTGCAGGGGGTCACAGGAGGCCGATACAAAGACAGTTTTAGGTCCTTAGACTAGTTCTATTAAAAAATAAATTTAATGGCATTTTAATAAATACATCATTGGATTAAAAGGGTGGTTCACTATATAATCCTGGGTTTTACCGACAATACATGCCAATATAATAGAAGGAGTGTTCAGGGATTATAAAGTTGGCACAAACCCAGGTAACATATGCTATTTTTATTGAAGACAAAACACAAAACAACGCAGACAAAAGAAACAAAACAGAACTTAAAATAAAAATGAGTATTATCCGCAATAAAAATATGAAATCTTAAATTGTCATTAGAGAAGACCTGCATGAAAAGAACGCTGACTGCGTTACCTAAAGCATTCCCCTCTGGGTGATCTCTGTACATTGCAAGGATTGTAACAAACTTTGTTGCAGATTTCTACCTTTTGTTATTCTGAAGAAATCATTGTTTGTTCCTCTGTGCTGAGTGGGTCTAATGGGAGTGGTTTCATAATTATCTATCAGCTGTGGCAGCTGCAGAGCACTAATGAGGAAATCTGCTGGGCCTGCGTCCCTTTAGACGTGTTCTTATTGGGAGTATCTCACTAAAAATTATATTTTTGTTGCAGGGGATGCCAAAAATATGACTTGTATCTTAGGCAGACTTCTGGGAAAATTGGTGAGCCAATCACACAAGCAGGAAATGATGTTGCTGGGGGTGTGGTCAGTATACATTCTGTGTACAGAACAGCTCCAGGTGGCCATATTGCATTGCATTTCCAGAAAATTACAACAGCTGCAGATTGAAAAGGAAAGGTCATTTTTAAGAACATTCAACTACAATACGATTTGTGTTGCAATTGTATACGCTATATTGTTTTTCTTCATTTGCTGATTTTATTTCCCCACTAAAGTGGAGTTACCCTTTAACCACTTAAGCCCCGGAGGATTATTTTGCGATTCGGCACTGCGTGAATTTAACTGACAATTGCGCGGGCGAGCGATGTACCCATACGTCACTTTGCCTGTAGGAGGCTGACTGCCGCAGTATATAGTCGTGCGGCGGTCGGCAAGTGGTTAAGCCAGGGGGTCTTCAAACTATGGCCCTCCAGCTGTTCAGGAACTACAATTCCCATCATGCCTAGCCATGTCTGTGAATGTCAGAGTTTTACAATGCCTCATGGGATGTGTAGTTCCGCAACAGCTGGAGGGCCGTAGTTTGAGGATCCCTGCTTTAAGCCAGGGCCGGGACAAGGGATGGGCAGGAGGGGGCGGCTGCCCTGGGCTCAATGCTTTATTGCAGGGATAGGGGTGCCTTGACCCTAACCCAAAGGGAGGGGGGGGCGCAGTTTGGCAGCTTTGCCCTGGGCGCTGGGATGACCTTGTCCCGGCACTGCTTTAAGCTATTAGAAAAATGACGGGACATTTTACTCAATTTGCATGAATGTTTCTGATATCGGTTCTGGCCTCCATTTTATTATTAGATCCTTTTGGGTCTCTATTTTGTGTCTGGAGGTAGGGAGGGCGCTCCTAGCGTCTGGTTGTTTTTCCGCACAGACCTGCTATACGTTCTCTCATTTATGACTCACACTAAACTGACACCCATAGATGTGAACTAACCACATAAAAATGAAGGGGATATTTCCTTTAAAAAAAAAAAATGCAAGTGTAATGAGCCCCTATTGTGAACCAAACAATAAAAAAAATAGCAGGAAAAAAACAAAACAAAAAAAAATAAATGGCAGGAAAAATTAAATTAAATTAAGTAATTTAAATGCTTACTCGCAGCATTGTTCCTTTTAATATAAATTTGTTTTCAGTCACTTGCAATGTGCATTTAAACTTGATAAAAAATTGGACTGACAAATCAAGAGTGCATTTCCTAGCACAGTGCCCGCCCCTTGCATATCAAAAGGTCCCTCCTGTTCTGAGAGCGCCCTGTTACGGTCAGCTCCTCCTCCTTTATAATGGAGCAGTTAGTGGCAGAGCAAAGGGGCATACTATAGTGTAGCCATTTTCAAACAGGGTTTCCTGGAGCTATGGCTGATGCATCGCCCATCAGATGGTGCCTGTTTGGTTCCAAATCCAACACCATCTGGCAAAGCCAGCAAGAGGAATACAATGAACGTTTTAGCTGCCTGTAAGGGGCATTCTTCCCGGTGACCTCCAATGTAAGGGGCATTCTTCCCGTTGACCTCCAATGTAAGGGGCATTCTTCCCGTTGACCTCCAATGTAAGGGGCATTCTTCCCGTTGACCTCCAATGTAAGGGGCATTCTTCCCGTTGACCTCCAATGTAAGGGGCATTCTTCCCGTTGACCTCCAATGTAAGGGGCATTCTTCCCGTTGACCTCCAATGTAAGGGGCATTCTTCCCGTTGACCTCCAATGTAAGGGGCATTCTTCCCGTTGACCTCCAATGTAAGGGGCATTCTTCCCGTTGACCTCCAATGTAAGGGGCATTCTTCCCACTGACCTCCAATGTAAGGGGCATTCTTCCTACTGACCACCAATGTAAGGGGCATTCTTCCCCCGTTGACCTCCAATGCAAGGGGCATTCTTCCCCCGTTGACCTCCAATGTAAGGGGCATTCTTCCCGTTGACCTCCAATGTAAGGGGCATTCTTCCCACTGACCACCAATGTAAGGGGCATTCTTCCCGTTGACCTCCAATTTAAGGGGCATTCTTCCCGTTGACCTCCAATTTAAGGGGCATTCTTCCCGTTGACCTCCAATTTAAGGGGCATTCTTCCCGTTGACCTCCAATGTAAGGGGCATTCTTCCCGTTGACCTCCAATGTAAGGGGCATTCTTCCCGTTGACCTCCAATGTAAGGGGCATTCTTCCCGTTGACCTCCAATGTAAGGGGCATTCTTCCCGTTGACCTCCAATGTAAGGGGCATTCTTCCCGTTGACCTCCAACGTAAGGGGCATTCTTCCCGTTGACCTCCAACGTAAGGGGCATTCTTCCCGTTGACCTCCAACGTAAGGGGCATTCTTCCCGTTGACCTCCAATGTAAGGGGCATTCTTCCCACTGACCTCCAATGTAAGGGGCATTCTTCCTACTGACCACCAATGTAAGGGGCATTCTTCCCCCGTTGACCTCCAATGCAAGGGGCATTCTTCCCCCGTTGACCTCCAATGTAAGGGGCATTCTTCCCGTTGACCTCCAATGTAAGGGGCATTCTTCCCACTGACATCCAATGTAAGGGGCATTCTTCCCCCGTTGACCTCCAATGCAAGGGGCATTCTTCCCCCGTTGACCTCCAATGCAAGGGGCATTCTTCCCGTTGACCTCCAATGCAAGGGGCATTCTTCCCGTTGACCTCCAATGTGAGGAGCATTCTTCCCGTTGACCTCCAATGTGAGGAGCATTCTTCCCGTTGACCTCCAATGTGAGGAGCATTCTTCACGTTGACCTCCAATGTGAGGAGCATTCTTCCCACTGACCTCCAATGTGAGGAGCATTCTTCCCACTGACCTCCAATGTAAGGGGACATTCCTCCAACTAACCACCAATGTAAGGGGACATTCCTCCAACTAACCACCAATGTAAGGGGACATTCCTCCAACTAACCACCAATGTAAGGGGCATTCTTCCCACTGACCAAAGTAAGGGGCATTCTTCCCACTGACCAAAAAATGTAAAGGGCATATTGCTCACTGACCGCTAATGAATTTATTTAAGCAGGAGTTCCCAGACCTAAAAAATATTTTAGGGTTTCCACTGGCATAAAATGATTGAGAAAAGCTGCTGTAGAATGTCACTTGACTAACAACTCTGAGTCTGTTGGGGCTGCTGACATATTCAAGATGGCGGTACCCAGCAGCACTCTGGTTTCTTTTTGGATGTCTACACAAGGGAGGCGTTTACAGGTACACTATATTACCACAAGTATTGGGACCCTTTTTGGAACCCTCCAGGAGAAGCAAAACCAACCAACTTCTGGGTTGCTGACTTGTTTGCCCCTTTCTGCTTCATGCCTCTTACATTATCAATGCCACCTGTAATAGGCTAATAGTAAATATACCAGGCAGGTAGGGTGGGCCAAAACCAGGAAGGCCTACATTTTTGGAATTTTAGCTCAAAAGGAGATTGGAGACAGCAAGCAGGAACCCAGTCATGCCCATTAATCACTTCAAAAGTGAAAATTTGCTATCTTATAGGAAAATACAGAAGTGTTAGTTTTGCCTAAGCTTTACCTTGTGCAAATGTTACGCTTTGTCCCGATATCCTCCTGAAAAATAACAGAGCCCTCCCTGTGACTCGGCAGTGGCACTTGATCTGTATCCTCATACCTGTACATCTGTAGTGTGAGATCATTTAAGGTTGCCTGGGGGGATAGTCTTACCAGAAACAGAATGGGATTCTACTGTGCTGCTCACTGTTCTCCTTGCTGGAGAGGAAGCTGTACCTGAGGACCTGCAGTGCAAGGATCTCCCTGCTGCTTCTTCATTCAGCATGTGGATCTGTGCTACCTTCACTTTTCATGTCCCTTTTCATTTCTCTACTAGTCATTTCCTCTGACAGCAAAGCCTACCTCCTTCTGGTGAAGTTATACACTGCTGAGCTTCGCCTTGGCTGCTCTAATATGCAATTAGTGACTTCTTGGGGGGGAGGTGAAGTTCAATCTTCAGTCAAGTTTTCACTGCCAACAGTTAGGGCTCATTCACACTAGTGGTGCATCGAAATTTTGGCACCTGAAATTTTCGGCCGAAAACCAGCCTATCCCATTTTGGCCAAAAATGGTTTAAAGGTGCCGAAATGAATGGCCGCCGCGAGGAAGGGGATCGCAGCGCAGGTTTCAAAAGTCCTGCCTCTGGCCGGCGGCCTGCCTCTCATTGATGTCACTACTACAACTATGTGTATGAACTAGCACACCGGGGGGGCGAGCGGCCGCTAATAACTATAACTAAGTGAACCCTTCACTTCCTTGTCAGGCGGGTATCTCTGCTGACAGGGAAGTGAAGGGCTCACTTAGTTATAGCTATTAGCGGCCGCTCGCCTGCCCGGTGTGTTAGTTCATACACATAGTCATAGTAGTGACATCACTGAGAGGCGGGCCGACGGCCAGAGGCGGGATTTTTGAAAGGAAGGACACAGGAGGATCAGAGAGTTTGCCTGCCTGTGACATGGAGGTGTGGCCGTGCGGGAAGAACCAAGCATGTTATTCCCCCCACAAGTAAGCAGATTGCCATCATCATGGGAGGGGGCGCTGAGGAGGGTTCGGGGGGGGAGGGGTGCTGAGGCGAGGTTAATTACCAATGGTATTTGTATTGTGCATCATGAGGGGGTTAATGTATTGCCACTGGTCACTGATGCATTAGTGACTGACCAGTGGCAGTTAATTAACCCCTTTGTGCTGCATTAGTGCAACCAGTATCAGTGTCAGTGCAACCAGTGTTAATTAACACCGACACTGGTGACACTAATGCAGCACAAAGGGGTTAATTAACTGCCACTGGTCAGTCACTAATGCATCAGTGACCAGTGGCAATACATTAACCCCCTCATGCTGCATAATACAAATACCATTGGCAATTAAATTAACCACTTACCAACCCGTCACACTACATATACTGCGACAGGGTGGCAGCTACAGGTGTACATCGCTGCCTGTTTCTGGTGTATGCCCCTGTTATACCAATTTTAAAATCATTTGGGGGAAAACAGTCATTTTCGGTTTTCGGCCAAGGGCATCCTGAATTTTCGGTTTCGGCCCAGAATTTGGTGCATCCCTAATTCACACGGGAGCGGAGTTCCATCCTCCGTCCAGATGTACTTTTTGCTGCTTCCACCTCGGAGCTGTGTGCAGGCAACAGAGCTGTTCTCTGTTATTATGGACTCATTTAGATGGTTCCTGAGTCCTGTCCTCTGTGCAGAGCCACGGTCTGCTGTGTCTGCATCCACCTTGAAGCTGCGTGCTGGCAGCCCATAGAAGTGGATGCAAACGCAGCAGCTGCATGGACACAGTTGCATGTCAAAACTTTGACATGTGACTGTGTCCGTGCAGCCGCTAGGTCTGCATCCACTTCTATGGACTGCCTCCAGCCCTGCACACAGCTTCAAGGTGGATGCAGACACAGCAGACCGTGGCTCTGCACAGAGGACAGGACTCAGGAACCATCCGATTGACCCCTAATAACAGAGAAACTGATCTAAGAGTCGGTTCACACTGGGGCGGCACGACTCTGTACTACTTTGGGGGGCGACTTGTGCATTCCCATGCACCACGACTTCGGAGCAACTTGCATGGACTTCACATAATGGCAGTCTATGCAAGTGGCTCCGAGGTCGCCCCGAAGTAGTACAGGACCCTTTTTCTAAGTCGGAGCGACTTGTGTCGCTCCTATTAGAACGGGTCCTGTAGCAGTCAATGGACTGCGAGGGAGCGCGACTTGTCAGGCTGACAAGTCGCCTGACAAGTCACGCTAGTCTGAATGGGCTCTTAGTCCAGGCTTTGGACTGTGTGTCATGTTACACCCGTATTAAAGGGAAAAGATGAAGCCTGACAAGTCGCGCTAGTGTGAATCGAGTCTTAATCTTCTGAGAGTGGCTTTATAAATAAAAAAAAAACAGCTGTTTTCTAGGGAGAGCACAGGCTCATTAAAATTTCCATACGACCTTATTGAACGACAAACTTTTTCAGCAGAGCAGCTAAGAAAAGCCTGATAAGCACCTGAAATAAGCCTATAGCCCCAGCTGCTGGCAGGAATTTTATATACAACGTATTCAAATACAACAGTCCTTAATTACAAGTGAAAATATAATTTTTACTTTTTATTTAACCCTGAACATAATAAAAGTAGATATTTACAGAAAAAAAATAAAAAAAACTACACATTCCCTTACATCAGTTACGCAATATGACAAAGCCTTTAAGTGAACATCCCTGGGCAAGCAGAATAATCACCCAGAAAGAAAAGGAGTTCATATAGTGTATTACCATCTATGTATAAAGATCACTCTCATAAAAGAGCAATCAACCGCAGCTTCAGCAACGTTCGTGAACCTGAGTAATGAATGTCCCCAAGAACTAGCTGGTGCGTTTCGCCATACAAGACTTCATCAGGTATATTAGGCACATGTGAGGAGTCACTGACAACTGTAGCTCGTCCTAAAAGCCATGTTGGTCTATCTCGCACACGGTCGGAGGTATCAGTCTGTTACATACAGCAGTATAAACCCGGCACTTATCTCCCATGCCACCAAGAAGGTTTGCTGCTCTTTAAAGCTTTAAATTAACCTCAGATAAAGAGTCAATGGTGTTTGTGGTACAGATTAGATCAAGGTACCGACATCCCTAATTGTCATCAAATTACAGAAAGGACTAACCCAAATAGAAGGGCATACTGGGCTCAAAAGGCTATGAGCCCCTAGAGCAGGCATCACTAAATGGCGGACCGCGGTCTGGATCCGGACCCAGTTAATGTCTCATCCGGACCCCTGCGGTCCCACCCTTTAGAGTCATTCTGCCCACAGGCATCACCACTGCCAGTCTCACAGAGCCAACAGCTGGAGGCAGGAAAGCTATAGAGAGAGGGTGGGGGCTATCCAAGTTAACAAGCAGGTGATTGGTTGCGAGGATACAGGGCGGTCATTGCACAAACATGCAATTCGGACCTCTGCTGGAAGAATATTTTACTGACTGGACCTTTGTAAATTTTAATTCAATACCCCTGCCCTAGAGCCATATAGAAGAGCAGGGACACGGAAAGGCCCCATAGAGCCAGAAGGCTCTATGGAGCCTTTCCATGTCCCTGCTCCTCTTTTTTGGCTCTAGGGGCTCATAGCCTTTTGAGCCCAGTATGCCCTTCTCTTTGGGTTAGTCCCTTCTGTAATTTGATTTAAATTAACCTGGTCATAAAAAAAAAAAACTGAACATGTCATACTTTCAAGATTCCTAGAAGGATCCATTGGAATTACAAACTTTTTACAGAACCGATAACTTTGGAGAGGAAACGGTCAGTCTTTTCCACAGAAAAGGACCAATATAAAGTCTTTATATGGATATAACAATAACAATATATACAATAACATCACTAAAAGGAACCCTTGAGAAGAGCACACAGGGAGTTGCCATTTTTGACTAGGTAAAAAGTAAACCTGTGGGCCAGGCTATGGACATTCAAGTATTTTACATATTCCTATTAACCAATAAAAGGAGCTTCAAATATCTTTAAAGCAAGCCATTCCTGACCTCTGCAGAGCAATTCATCCTCAAAAAATTGGGGTTTTTGACTTACCGTAAAATCCATTTCTCCATTTATCTGATGTTCATTGACAGACGCGGCTTCTGAACTTCTTGACCATTGGTTATACTGCCCCCTACAGGAGTAGGACACTAGGCAGAAAAATAACTTTATTATACCTATGGGTAGTCCCAGGAGGTATACTCCACCCCTCTCTGCTATAGGTACTATATAGGTTTACGGTAAGTCAAAAATCCAGTTTTCTCTTTCGCTCATTGAAGGACACAGCTGCTGATCTTCTTGACCATTGGGATGTCCCAAAGCAGTGTAAAACATAAGGGGTGGGAACAGCAAGAAAAATTCCCAAAGGCTAAATCGTAGCCAACCAGGTAACAGGAGCTCAACCAAAACAACTGGAGCCACCCTGAAAAACATTACACCCCCAAAGAGGGAACAAGCCCCCTAACCAGCAGCCTGAAAAGCCTTGTGGCCAAAAGAGGCATTCGCAGATGCCAACACATCCACTTGATAAGATTTTGTGAAAGTGTGCACCGACGACCAAGTAGCCGTCTTGCACACCTGCTTTACTGACGCCTGAGGACGAAAGGCCCAAGAAGAACTGAGCGCCCGCGTAGAGTGGGCCTTCACAGGGAAAGGAGGAACCTGACCCTTAATCTAATAGTCCCGAGTCATCGTCTGTCTGATCCATCTAGAAATGGTCGCAGAAGAAGCAGATAGTCCTTTTCGAGGCCCATTCGAAAGCAAAAATAGTGAGTCTGACTTCCTAAAAGACTCCGTAGCTGCCAGGTACACCAGAATAGCCCAAACCACATCCAGGGAATGCAATGCAATTTTCTAAGGATGTTTAGGCCTGGGACACAGGGAAGGCAACACAATGTCCTCATTCAGGTGGAAATCAGAGATCACCTTTGGAAGGAACGACGGACAGGGGCGAAGAACCACCTTATCTTTGTTGACCACAAAATAAGGGGGACGACAAGACAACGTCGCCAATTCCGACACCCTGCGCACAGAGGTGATATCCACCAAAAAGGCCACCTTCTGAATCTCCCAAATATTTTCAAAGGGAAAGCTTCTGTAGAGCTGAAAGCACCAAGTTGAATTCCCAAGGCTGCACTGGTGGAGTCAAATGTCCAACCCCATGAATAAAAGTATGCACCAGGGAGTGCGTGCCCAAGGGTCACTGAAAGAAGACTGCCAAGGCCGACACCTGACCCCTAATGGTACTCAAAGCCAATTTCTGCTCAACCCCCCATTGAAGAAAGGTCAAGACTCGAGCCACCGAAAAAGAGCAAGGGTGAACAGCAAGCGACTCACACCACGAAATATACACTTTCCACATACGATGGTAGATCTTCCTAGAAGTAGACTTCCTAGCCTTCAGTAATGTGGCAATCACCGACCCAGACAAACCTCTATTCTTTAGCACCTGGCTTTCAACAGCCAAGCCATCAAAGCCAGAGACTCTAAAGCAAGATGGAAAATTGGCCCTTGGGACAGCAGATCCTCCCTAAGAAGTCTCCAAGAGGCGTCGGCTAACAGCCACACCAGGTCGCCGTACCAAGACCGGCGAGGCCAATCCAGGGCCACTGAATTCCTTCATCCTCAATCCTGTGCAAAAGTCTCGGCAGAAGCTTGAGAGGAGGGAAAGAGTAAAGCAGACGATACTGGCCCCAGGGGACCACCAGCGCATCTGTGGCATCTGCTAGCGGATCCCGTGACCTGTGCACCTTCATGATGAGCCGAGATGGCAAAAGATCCACCTCAGGGGGTGCCCCACCGGAGAAACAGCTGATGAAAACACCTCCGGATGAAGAGAACACTCCCCTTGGTCCAACGCCTGCCAACTGAGATAATCCCGCCTGCCAATTTTCCACCCCCGGAATGTGTACGAAGGAGGGGGCCGGAACAAAACCTTCTGCCCCCCGAAGAATGCTGGTTACCTCCAGAGCTGCCAATACACTTTTTGTTCCACCCTGGTAAGACATAAGCCACAGCCGTGGCATTGTCCGATTGGATTCGCCCTGGACACCCCTGAAGGCAATCCGTCCAGTGATTCAGGCACGGCTTGATCGCTCGGAGTTCCAGGACCTTGATCGGGAGTCTGGACACTTCCAGTGTCCAAACTCCCTGAGCGCAGTGCCAACCCAGGAAACCTCCCCACCCGGACAGACTGGCATCCATGGTGACCACTGTCCAATACAGGGGGAGAAAAGATTTGCCCTGGTGAAGAGCTGGAGAGCGAAGCCACGAATGCGATTTCGTGAGGCATTTAACTCGCAGGCCAGCCTCCTTTCGGTGGGGCTATGTCGCGGCCGACCTAGTGTCCTACTCCTGTAGGGGGGCAGTATAACCAATGGTCAAGAAGATCAGGAGCTGTGTCCGTCAATGAATGAAAGAGAAATCAGCAGCCCTAAAGTTATATAGGTAATTGTCTCAGTGGCTCAGCTCACCCTCATTCCTGACCTCTGTAGTTGAAGGCAATGTAGAGCAACTCATCCTCAAAAATTATAGCAGAAGCCCTAATGTTATAAAGCAATTGTCTCAGCAGCTCAGCTCACCTTCATTACTGACCTCTGTAGCTAAAGATACTGTACAACAATTCATCCTCAAACATCATAGCAGAAGCCCTAAAGGTATACAAGTAATTGTCTCAGCAGCTCAGCTCACCCTCATTCCCCTTCCCGGTCATGATTCAGCCGCTCAGCTCACTTTGTTCCCCATTATCAGCAGCTAATTAGAAGCTCAGCGCCATCCTCCCAGCCATGATTTAGCAGCTCAGCTCACTCTACTATCCATTGCCGGGAGTGACTCATTAGCTCAGCTCACCCTGCTCCTCCCTCCAGGCTGTAATTCAGCAGCTCAGCCCCCAGTTTCCCTTTCCCTACTATGACTCAGTACCTCACTCTCGCTTCCCCCCCCCCTTCCCTCACACTGTGATTCAGCAGCCCAGCTGACCTTGCACTCCATTTCCAGCAGCCATTTAGCCACTCAGCTCCATTTGCTCCCTCATCCCAGCTGTGATTCAGCAGCTCAGCTCACCCTCCTCTCCATTCCAGGAGTGACTCATTAGCTCAGTTCACCCTGGTCCCCCCTCCCAGCTGTGATTCAGCAGCTCAGTCATCCATTCCCTATTAGGACTCTACACCTCACTTCCCACCAGCATGATTCAGCAACTCCGCTCCCTGCTCCCAGCTGTGATTCAGTAGCTCTTATTTCCATTTCCCCTTCCCTGCTATAATTTGCTGTCCTGCCAAACATGATTCAGCAGCTCAGCTCACCCTGTTCCCCATTCCCAGCAGTGATATAGCAGCTCTCCCTCTCCCTGCTCCTTCCTCCCTGCTCGGCTCATGCTAAACCCCATTCCATGAGTGATTCATTAGCTCTGCTCACCTTGCTTTCCCCTCCCAGCAGTGATTTAGCAGCTCAGCTCTCCCTGCTCCTTCCTCCCTACCTCAATTCAGCAGCTCAGTGCACCCTATTCCCCATTCCTAGAAGTGACTTGTTAGTTCAGCTCACCCTGCCCCCATCTCCGAGTCGTAATTCAGCAGCTTAGCCTCCCCCAGCAGCTTTTAAGGCCTTTTAAACTTTGTGTAAAGATACAGCAAGAACGGGTCAACTAAATTGTTAGGTCACTGCTGAAAAGGGGGGGGGAGAGAAGCTAAGCTCCCCCTCTTAGCAGTGATTCAGCAGCTCACCTCCCACTATAGAGCAGAAACAGAAGCTATACAAGAGGACAGAGGGTCCACCAAATAGCTAAGACACTGCTAGAAGAGGGGAAAAAAGGGTAGTTGAGCTAAGCCACTACTGGGAGGGAGCAGATGGGTGAGCAGAGCTGCTGGGAACGACTTTGATGCTTGTGCTGTGAATTTTGAGGATGAATTATTCTACAGCACCAGCAACTACAGGGGTCAATGAGGACTTGTTTTAAAGCTCTTTTAATGCTAGAAGGTGGGGGGGGATAGCTAAGCGCAATCACTACTGGGAGGAGACAGTTGGGCGAGCATAGTTGCTGAGAATGACGTAAGTGCTTGTGCTGTGAGCTTTGAGGATGAATTGCACCAAAGTGCCTGCAGCTAGAGAAGTCATTGAGGGCTTGTTTTGAAGCTCCTTTAATGCTAGAACAAGTGGAAAAGGGGTAGCTGAGCACATTCACTAATGGGAGGGGCAGATGGGTGAGCAGAGCTGCTGGGAAAGACTTAAATGCTTGTGCAGTGAACTTTGAGGATGAACTGCTCCAAAGTGCCTGCACCTACAGAACTCAATGAGGCCTTGTTTTGATGCTCCTGCACAGTTTGATAAGAATATGTAAATACTTGAAAGTGTATAGCCTGGCCACAGGCTAAACTTTAAAAAGACTGTCAAAATTAAAAATAAAAAATAAAACTTCTGTAGGTATTAGGTGCAAGCGGTACAAACAGCACCTAGAAGTGCCAGCCCATATCCCAAATCTTACAGTCAAATCCCCAGCCATTCAAACAGACAAAGCTTAGGCACCAACAGATAATGACAACACTTGCGCACCCCATTCCAGCCTTCTGCACATTTCTATTGGGCAGTAAGGAAGTCCATAATAACAATGAGGCAGTAGGAACATAGGGGGCCTGGGAGGTAGCGGCAAGCTGTGACACTACCCAGAAGGGAGGGAGCTTTGCCAGTAGGAAAGGTATGGAGTTTAGCCATAACAGCAAGGCCTTAGAAGCTGTTAAAATAATCATGGCAGCACATGGTCACATGACTCCCTAATGCCAATGTAGCCAGGGTCAGCAACCACATAACATCAGAAGTGACTGGAAGGGCATCCTGCAAACAGCAGTACATAATTGGGCCTCAACAAGAACCAGAGGAAGAGGACAAATTCCCAGAGTGCGCACCAGGGGAAGGGGAAAAGTTTCCAGGGTGGGAACCAGTGGGAACCACAGAAGAAGGGCCCAGACCACCCAGGCGTGCATCCCTGGCAGCCCCACGTTTCAGGCGGTTAAACATGTGAGGGTGTTGAGAGGAGAAGTGAATCTCCAGTGCCAGGTCCCGTGCGCTCTGACTCCTCTCTCCGGACAGTATCAGAGTGTGGCACACCTCGCAGTACATGTGCACGCTGCTGAGCAGGCGGTCACGTAGCGCCTGGCAGTACGAAGAGGACAGGGTCCTGCGCTGCCCACGTCCTGAGCGGGAAGGCCTTGAGGAGAGATTTGAAGTTTTGGATGGGCCAGATGATGTAGCGGGAGCAGTCAAAGCCTGGCACTTGCTCAGGTCGGGTGTTCCAGGCGGCCCAGAGGAAGTCACAGGGGCGGCTGTAGGCTGACATCTGGCCAGTTCGGGAGTCTCTGTGGGTTCCGAGGATGTGGCAGGAGCTGTTGTGGTCTGACATTTGGTGAGCTCAGGGATTTCAGAGCTGGTGGCTGGAGCCATTGTGGCAAGACGTTTGGACACTCGTCTGCTTTCACTTTGGTCAGTTTGGGATGTGCCGGACCTCTTGACCGGAACGAGGACGAGTCCGCTGCCATCATTGCTGCACTCCCAGGTCTGGATGACGGGTGTCGTTGTAGGTTTTTGAGCGGCAGATGTAGCTTTAGGAGTAAGCGTAGGTGTTTGAGCGGCAGGTGTAGCTTTAGAAGTAAGAGTAGTTGTTTGAGCGGCAGGTGTAGCTGGAGGAGGAGGTGTAATAATTGGGCCGCAGTAGCCAGCGGCCGCCGCCGCATCAGACACTTCCTCACGGGTCAAGTTGTGGCGTCTTTCGAGGTGGGTATAGAGGCAAGTGGTGCCCAGCTTGCCTGGGACCGTCCCTCTCTTCACCTGGACCTGGCACAGCATGCAGTAGACTATGGGCTCACGTTGCAGGTTGGAGGACCCGCCGGGGACACCGAAATAGTACCAGGCGGGCGAAGCGTAAGATGAAACCGGAGCACTTTCCTTTTCAGCAGAGGGAGCATTGGTAGGCGGTACATTATCACCGGTAGAGGGATTTACGGTACTTCTAGGGCGCTCAACGGAGGCCACTGCTGCTGAGCCTGACAAGACACTGACTATTTGGGGGAGGCCGGCAGAGGTATTGGCGGGCTTTTCGTCTGGTTCCTCTTGCTTCACCTGGTAGATGGGGAAGGACATGGCAGATATGAAGCAACAATGGGGCCCACAAGCTAGGGCACACTCACATCAGTCTCCGAAAGCCCCTCCTCCTCCGTCACAAGTGCTCCTCCGCCTCGAAAAAGAATTATCACCAGACAGCTTTGGGTTCAAGGAAGGAACTCAACCCCTCTGTTCTGGAAGACATGAAAATCACATAAAAAAAATAAAAATTTAGAAATTTAGAACTCAAAAAGAGTTAATTTACTGAAGATACGCTATACACATCTGGGGGAGCACCAACACTACCATGAGCCAGGCATGCTAATAGAAGGAGAGAGCAGAGAGCAACAGAGGTGAGCTCTTTACTTTTCACTGTCTGGGTCATCCTGGGCCCGCCCCTTGCTGCGACTGGTAAATGAAAGGAGCTTATCACTCTGCTGTCTCCTCCCATCAGAGTGCCCCTAACACTAACTGGCTCCTTGTGCTTCTTCTCCCTTTCCTCCGTGAGCTCTGCTGTACAGGCATTGTAAGAGGCTGATACAGCTCTCATTGTCCTGTTTAAAATTACCAAAAAATTCCAAATTTTGGGTTGTCATCTGAACAGGAATAACGGGGAAATCTTCCAATGGGGTCACTAGTTCTTCACTTCTTGTTTTGGTTTTGGGACCAGGGAAGTCTGATACCTTCCCCGTCTTTCTGCGATTGGGGTTTCTTCCGCACATGAGTAATAATGGCGGCTGGAGGGGGGGTGGAGCCTGCACACAGCCAGAGAGCCAAAAGGCGGGTGTGTAAATCTGATAAGTCGCATGTCAGGTGGAAGCAATCCAGCAGCTGCTTTCACACACACCCCAGTAACAGCAGCCCCCCCCAAACATGTGCCTCTGCCATGTTTATCGTGCTCCGCCTGGGACCAGCATGGCGGGTGCCACTGGGTAGAGGGAAAGGAGATCAGTGAACAGCCATTCCTTGATCTCCCCTTCCTAATGACTTGGAAGCGCTGTGTAAAACGTCACCACATGGTCTTGGTGTCACTCTCCTCAGCCATTATGGGTGGGGAAGAGACTGCAATCTGTTCCATAGCTTCACTGGAGGACAAAGGAGACATTAGGGGTCTGTTAGACCCCTGATGTCTCATTAGAGAGAACCTGTCACCAAAGAAATTATTGCATAGGGAGATTTTTGACCCCAATGTGATAAAAAAAATAAAAATTTAGTAAATTAAAAACAAAAAAAAATTGGGTTACACCCAAGCACTTCAACCCCAACACCCCCTGAAAACTTTGACTGCAATACACATTGCATATGACACCACCACATACGCTGGGGTGAGACCAATCCTGGACCCATCATTCACATCTAAATGGTGACCTGTAGGGGCTTTCCATCACCTATGGAAAACGTAGTTATAGAACTGTGTTGTTGCCCAATTTTAAATCTTGACACGTTTGGTATCCATTTACTCGAAGGTACCTCATCTCTTATATTTTACCAAAGAATTGGGCATTATTTTGTGTTTGTGTGCACTAAAATTCATTAAAAAGTGTATTTTTTTCCCCTGAACATTTGCTATTGATAAAAGGCTCTGCAAATATCGTGCAACATAAGAAAAAATTGCAAATGCCACCATTTTTTTCTCTAGATCAGTGGTCTCCAAACTGCGGCCCTTTGCTTGCCTTTATTTCTATCCACTGACACCAACAATGGGGAATAATTCCTTCCATTGACACAAAGTATTAGGCACTATTCCCCTACCGGCACCAATGATGGCTTGGAATTCCTTCCACCGGCACCAATGATGGCTTGGAATTCCTTCCACCGGCACCAATGATGGCTTGGAATTCCTTCCACCGGCACCAATGATGGCTTGGAATTCCTTCCACCGGCACCAATGATGGCTTGGAATTCCTTCCACCGGCACCAATGATGGCTTGGAATTCCTTCCACCGGCACCAATGATGGCTTGGAATTCCTTCCACCGGCACCAATGATGGCTTGGAATTCCTTCCACCGGCACCAATGATGGCTTGGAATTCCTTCCACCGGCACCAATCATGGCTTGGAATTCCTTCCACCGGCACCAATCATGGCGTGGAATTCCTTCCACCGGCACCAATCATGGCGTGGAATTCCTTCCACCGGCACCAATCATGGCGTGGAATTCCTTCCACCGGCACCAATCATGGCGTGGAATTCCTTCCACCGGCACCAATCATGGCGTGGAATTCCTTCCACCGGCACCAATCATGGCGTGGAATTCCTTCCACCGGCACCAATCATGGCGTGGAATTCCTTCCACCGGCACCAATCATGGCGTGGAATTCCTTCCACCGGCACCAATCATGGCTTGGAATTCCTTCCACCGGCACCAATCATGGGGTGGAATTCCTTCCACCGACACCAATCATGGCTTGGAATTCCTTCCACCGGCACCAATCATGGCTTGGAATTCCTTCCACCGGCACCAATCATGGCTTGGAATTCCTTACACCGGCACCAAGCATGGGGTGTAATTCCTTCCACCGGCACCAAGCATGGGGTGGAATTCCTTCCACCGACACCAATCATGGGGTGGAATTCCTTCCACCGGCACCAATCATGGGGTGGAATTCCTTCCACCCACACCAATCATGGGGTGGAATTCCTTCCACCGACACCAATCATGGGGTGGAATTCCTTCCACCGGCACCAATCATGGGGCGGAATTCCTTCCACTGACACCAATGATGGGGCACTATTCCTTCCACTGATACCAATGATGGGGCACTATTCCTCCCACTGATACCAATGATGGGGCACTATTCCTCCCACTGACACCAATGATGGGGCAGAATTCCTTCCATTGACACCAATGACTGGGCATGGTTTACTACCACTGATTTTAGTCCAGCCCCCCTACAGTCTGAAGGACAGCACACAGGCTCTTTGTGTAGAAAGTCTGGAAGCCCCTGATCTAGAGCCTCTGCTTTTTGAAAATATATAATATTTTGGGGTCCCAAGTAATTTTTTCAATGGTGCTGTCAGCAGGATGACTTGGCACAGACTGGCAAAGTGGTTAAAATAAATTATCTAGTTGGCAGTCTGGGGACAGCAAAGCACAATCACTGCACAGCACAGAAAAGACAGAATAGGTAACCAAGAAGACCTCCCATCCCCCCCACCTTTTACATACAAGGAATTGAGTAGTGTTACACAATGATTATGTTGGACTTTCTTTATGCCACCAAATCACATACATGTACATCATTGTCGTCAAGGGATGATATGCAGCTGCAGGCTTCACCCCGGGACCATTTTTTGAGCCGACGGTTGGCTCTCCATTAATGAGAACCGTTGCGGCTAATCAGCTACTCAGCTGTTATTACAAGCAGTGAGAGGACAAGCAGTGGGAGTCGTCGTCGTCCCCCCCGACGCTCGCCCAGCTCTCCTTTCCCACTTGGAGACCCGTGCAACCAGCAGTCCGGCAGGCCAGAGACCCGAACAAAGCCGGAGTTGGCTTTGGCTGTGTCTCGGATGTCATAACCCGGAAGCGATGTCATGACATCATTTCCGGTTCATTGGCATTCTAATGGCGCCAGTTTTAAAAAGCATTAAAATAAAGCCGATCTCATCGTCTTTAATTCTTTCAAGTGCAGAGGAGGGATTTGGGGTCTTATAACCCCAGACCTCTCCATAAAGAGTACCTGTCACTGCCTATTACTGCCACAGGATTGTTTACATTCCTTGTGACAGCAATAAAAGTGATCAAGAAAAAAATATATATATATTATATATATATATATATTATATATTTACAGCAACAGTGTCAAAATAAAAAAAAAATAAAAAAGTATATAAAATAATAGAAAAAAAAAAAATGTAATGTGCCCCCCCCTTCCCCCCCAATGCTAGCGCGCAAAGGCGAACGCATGCGTGTTCCCAAATGCATGCAAACCGCGGTCGTCCCACACATGTGAGGTATCACCGGACGCCAGATCATGGGCAGTAATTCTAGCACCCGACCTCCTCTATACATTGGAGCTGCACAGTTCTGGATAAAATGAGAATCGCAATTTTTTTGCTTAGAATAAAGATCACGATTCTCGTAACATCATCTTTCACGTTATACAAAAACAATTGGGCTATCTTTACTGGTAAAGTTTTTTTTTTTTTTTTTTTTTTTTTTTGTTTAACCACTTTACCACCGGAGGATTTTCCTGCTTTACCTCCAGGCCACTTTTTGCGATTCGGCACTGCACGACTTTAACTGACAATTGCCCGGACGTGCAACGCCGTACCCAAACAAAATTTACGTCCTTTTTTTCCCACAAACAGAGCTTTCTTTTGGTGGTATTTGATCACCTCTACGCTTTTCATTTTTTCCGATATTAATAAAAAAAAGCGACAATTTGGAAAAAATAACAATAATTTTTCTACTTTGACAGTTAAAAAATATCCAATATATTCAATTTTTGTCATATATTTAGGCCAAAATGTATTTAGCTACATGTCTTTGACAAAAAAATTCTCAATGGAGCGTATTTTTAACCGCTTTAAGACCGGAAGATTTTACCCCCTTCCTGACCAGGCCATATTTTGCGATTCGGCACTGTGTTATTTTAACGGACAATCGCGCGGTCATGCGACGCTGTACCCAAATTACATTTATGTCCTTTTTTCAACACAAATAGATCTTTCTTTTGGTGGTATTTGATCACCTGTGTGATTTTTACTTTTTGCGCTATAAACAAAAAAAGAGCGTCAATTTTGCAAAAATAACAATATTTTTCACATTTTTTTATATGAAATTCCCCAAAAAAAATGTAAAAATCAAATTTTTTTTAATTTTTGGCCAATTTGTTTTTTGCTAAAAAAAAAAAAAAAAATATCGCAAAAAGTGTATTTTGATTGGTTTGCGCAAAAGATATTGCGTTTACTAACTAAGGGAAAGATTTTTGACATTTTTGTTGTTTTTTTTTTTAACGCTTAATGGCGGCAATCTGCGATTTTTTTTGCGGGACTGCGACATTGCGGCGGACAGATCGGACCCTTGACTGACATTTTTGACACTTTTGGGGGTACCAGTGATATTACTACAGTAATCAGTGCTATACATATGCACTGTTACTGTAAAAATGACACTGGCAGTGAAGGGGTTAACTTTTTTTTGAGAGGGAGGGGTTAAGTGTGTCCCTAGGGGCGTGATTCTAACTGTGATTGGCTGTGGCTTGATGTGTAAGAACAGAGATCAACGGTCCTACATAGCAGAACCGTATGATCTCCATTCTTACACAGGGGAGAATGACAGGCGGCTTTGTTTACATTAGCCGCCTGCCTTTCTTCCAGTGTAACGGACGATCGCGAGTGACCGGCGGACATCGGGTCCGCCAAGCACACGCGCGCGGGGGGTGGGGGGTTTGTGACCACGCGCGTGCTCGCTCCCTAGAGCCTCACAGGTTAGCGTCACTTTGCCTGTGAGGGGCTGACCGCAGCAGTAAATAGTCGTGCGGTGGTCGGCAATCGGTTAAGAGACCGCTATGCAAATATTGTGTGACAAAAAATATTGCAACGATCGCCATTTTATTCTCTAGGGTCTCTGCTAAAATACTATATATAATGGTAAACAAAGTGTCAGAAAATGCCTGGTGTCCACATGGTTATTATATTATACCTAAAATGCTAAATGTGGCCCTAAAATAGTTCAGATAATTCATGTCACTCTTCCTGGACACCAGATACAGCCAAACAAGTACAAACCTTCACTGTACACATGCTTGAAACCACACAGCACCCCCATAATAGAGGAATACAGGTAAACATGTCCCCCCTGCTGTGTCCTCCTCACTATAAATCACATTTCCTCACCTTTCAGCCTCTTCTTCTCGAGCTCCTTATTTCGTGTGACTCGCCAGCACGCTCGTTCACCTTCAACCTGCAAAAAAAACTACACTCCCAGCAGGCCTTGCGCCGCAATTCAGCGCTCAATGCATAAGCCGCCCGCCCGTGGGATGCCGGGAAATGTAGTCGGCCGCTCTTCAGCGTTCCACGCCTCTCGCCCGAAGATCTTCCTCTGGTGACGTCAATCACAAGAGCGCGAAGTCTATGCTACTGGGTGTTCTTTCTGTGAGCGATGACAGCGGCCATTTTCTAAAAGATCATCTTTCGTTATAGATTAAGGGATAGGCGCCGGCAATATGGCTCCTATAATAGGGACAAAAATTTGTTTTAGCCAAACTGTTGCAGTTTTGCAACTTTGTAATATACTGCTTTGGAAAACTTGTGTTTCCAGGACTCCAGGGCTCTTTTATTATATATGAGGATGGGGTAACTAGTGCCATTTAGTAACATTTTCTGTTTAGTAGTTAGTAAAGTATTGATGTCATTCATAGTAGCCAATAAAAAAAAAAAAAAAAGCTGTCTTGTGTCTGTAATTTTTTTTTAATTTAATTTTTAATTTAATTTATTTTATTTTATTTTATAAATTTATTTTATTTTATTTATTCTATCATTGTATTTATTTTAAAACATGTTTTTGTTTAATTATTTAATATTTTATATTAATATAATATAATAATAATATATTTTATATATATATATATATATATATATATATATATATATATATATATATATATATATATATATATATATATATATATATGTGTATATATATATATATATATAATATATAATTATTATTACTATTATAATTATTATTATATTATTATTATAATATATAATATATGATTATTATAATATATATAATAATAATAATATAATATTATTTTATATTATATATAAATATTTTTATTTTTGTAATTGTAAATTGTGTCTGTCATTTTTCTATTTTGACACAAGAGGGAGCTGTAAGACCAGATTGACACTTTATAAGATAATAAATAATCAAAAGATAATTAAAAGAGAATCAAATTCATCGATCGTCATTGCCAGGCCATATTTTGCGATACCGTACTTCGTTATTTTAACCACTTAAGGACCGAGCCCACTTCTGACACATGTTGTTCACAAGTTAAAATCAGTATTTTTTGATAGAAAACTACTTAGAACCTCCAAACATTTTATATATATATATATATATATTTTTTTTTTTTTAGCAAAGACTCTGGAGAATAAAATGGCGGTCATTGCAATATTTTTTGTCACGTGGTATTTGCGCAGCGGTCTTTCAAACGCCATTTTTTTGAAAAAGTTACATTTCACTGCATTTAAAAAAAAAAAAAAAATGAACAGTAAAGTTAACCCATTTATTTATTTTTTATTGTATAATGTGACAGATGATGTCACGCCGAGTAAATAGATACCCAACATGTTACGGTTTAAAATTGCGCACACCTGCGGAATGGCGGGAAACTACAGTCAATAAAAATCTCCGTTAAAAAATTTTTTACGGTTACCAGTTTAGAGTTAGAGGGTAGCTCTTTTTTTTTTACTATTGCTCTCGCTCTGGCGATCGCAGCGATACCTCAAATGTGTGGTTTGAACAGCGATTTCATTTGCGGGGCGCGACTTCCATATATGTTTTCTTTCGTGTGCGAGCTCAAGGCGACGGGGGTGGTTCAATTATTATTTTTTTCCTATTTGTTTTATTTATTTTTTAAATTTTATTACAGGTTTTAAAAAATAAATAAAAAATCTGATCACTTTTATTGCTGTCACAAGCAATGTAAACATCCCTTGTGACAGCAATAGGCAGTGGCAGGTACTCTTTATGGAGGGATCGAGGGTCTAAAACCCCTTTCACTGCACTTCAATGTATTCAATATGCCGAAAACTGCATTTTTGAATACTGTCACTTTTTAGGCGCCGAATGTGGCACAAATTTTCATTCGCTATTGTCACACAATGGGTGGGCTCGGGATGCACTGCTCTGCGCCCCGAGCCCACTCTTTGCATCGCCCTATTAGAGCCTCTGGCTCTAATCAGGTGATGTAAAAAAAAAAAAAAATCCTCATTAAGCTCCATGAGTCCGGCGCCCCTGCATGCAGATTAGGAAGCTGGACGCATGGATGGGGGGGCGGCGCCCCTGCGCCCCCAACACACCTGCCGCCACTGCTCGCAGATCAGCTCCCACTGTGTATAATCACAGCGGGAGCGGGTCGCTGGCGGCACACATGTGCGCCCCAGACCCGGAAGTGTAGGATCACATATTGAAAACTTGATCCTGCCCAGGAGAGCCGCCGTATATGTAAGTTATATGGTCGGCAAGAATAGGTAACAAACATTTAATATGTAGGAACAAGTTACAAAGTAAAGGAGGAAAATAGTACAGAAATCGGAGGACTCCCCAGGAGAGAGTGAAGAGCCAGATACAAATATTATCTGTACAGCCAAACAGGTTACAGACAGACCTCTAGGACTCATAGTGTAAGATTAGGAGTAGTAATAATAATATAAGGTTTTGTTAATATTATTATTATTATTATTATTATTATTATTATTATTATTATTATTATTATTATTCATAATAATAATAATAATAATAATAATATTTTTATTATTATTATTATTATTATTATTATTATTATTATTGTTATTAATATTAGTAGTAATAATAATAATCATAATAATATTAATAGTTATTGTTATTATTATTATTATTAAAATGATTGTTATTATTATTGTAATAACAATAATATTTATTAATAATAATAGCATAATAATACTACAAATTGTAAATCTGGTTTTTAATAATAATGATACTAATAGCATAATAATGCTAATAATAATCCCACAAGTTGTAAATCTTGTTTTACAAAATTATTATTATTATTTTTATGAATGTTATTGTTATTATTAGTAATGTTGTTAGAACAGATTGGAATTTTGTAAGATTAATATTTTTAATAATAATACCAATAATAAAACCAACAATAATATATCGGGGCTCTCCTATTCTTAATGGAGGATAAAAAAGGAATTGTACGTTAGTACATTTTTTCTATTTAGCAGTTAGTAAAATATTGCCATTCAAAATAGTTGACTTTTTTTTTTTTTCCTTCCCCACTCTGGAATGTAACAGCTGACATCCTCGTGGTTGTGGATTAAAAAAAAAAAAAAAAAAAAAAAAAACAGTTTTATGAATCTAAGCTGAAATTTTGCATTTAGACACAAGGGGGAGCCATAAAGCCAGATTGACATTTTGTAAAATTATTATTATTATAGGTAATAATAATAACAATATGAATTGCAACAACAGAAATATTAACTATTTTTATTATTAGAATTAATAATAATAATAATAATAATAATAATAATAATAATTTTATACTGCAAAAAGGTGTCCGATAATATTAAGAGGCAAAATAATATATTCAAACACTAGCAGCGCTATATAAACAAACTGAAGAATAAAATCCAAAGTCCTTAAATTGGTATTTCCAGGTCATGTGGTAGGTTGGTTAGACACAATCCTTTATCCCAGGGAGGGTGTGAGGGGTCCTGGCCGTAGCACCTGATTTCCACCACCACTTTGTGCTCCCCCCCCTATTCTTAAAACTCACCAGAGGATGGTGAATCAAGATCCTTCAAGGGACTCCACCACTAGATTACAGCATTGGACACTGGACCACTTTTCCTCTATTAGCTGTACAATCTCCTCCGTTGCCAACAGACCATGTAAGTGAACAGAGTGGGGCGACAATAATGTAATTCCGCCAATGACGTTTATTAAACACTAAAATCAACAAAATGTAGCCCCGCTCCCCTCAGGATGTCTACTTACAGGAGGTAATAAATAGTGAAGGCATTGAGTAGAAATGTAATGTAAATTCCGCTGGATCACTCTGTACCAAACCTTGTGCAATCTGGAAAGAGCTCCAGCGTGTATGTAGATGTCCTTATGCGACCGCGCACGACGGCTCTGACGCGTTTCGTCCTCCGACTTCCACAGAGAGCCCGTGTGCGCGGCGCGGTCGTAAGCTATTTATAAATGTGCCGGCACAAGCGCACTCGCGCCAAAACCAGCGTCACCCGGAAGTGAATGACCATTACGTATTTCCGGTAATGATCACTTCCGGCGTATAGACACGCTCCGCCCCGCGTCACAGCGCGGGACTTGCGGCACGCCGGAAGTGCGTCATTGATGTAAACATCCGGTCGGCTTTGATGACGATGCTACAGGAAGATACCTCCCTGTGCTGAATGTCATATCTCGCGTCTCACAGACACGAAATACCACACATCCCCGCACGTGGGGGGTTGTCATCTAGCCGCATCCTTAAACCAAATCACAGGAAATCCAGGATCTTTGGCCTGAAATGTTAGTTATTTAGAGACATGAATGCATAAATAAATTTCACTACTTACAATTAACTCTCTTTTTTATGAGACTATTTATGAGCTCTATATGTGTGGTTTTAACAATGACATATATTTTATGTTAGGTGAATGGCATTCAGTGAAATTTATTTATGCATTCATGTCTCTAAATAACTAACATTTCAGGCCAAAGATCCTGGATTTCCTGTGATTTGGTTTGAGGATGCGGCTAGATGACAACCCCCCACGTGCGGGGATGTGTGGTATTTCGTGTCTGTGAGACGCGAGATATGACATTCAGCACAGGGAGGTATCTTCCTGTAGCATCGTCATCAAAGCCGACCGGATGTTTACATCAATGACGCACTTCCGGCGTGCCGCAAGTCCCGCGCTGTGACGCGGGGCGGAGCGTGTCTATACGCCGGAAGTGATCATTACCGGAAATACGTAATGGTCATTCACTTCCGGGTGACGCTGGTTTTGGCGCGAGTGCACTTGTGCCGGCACATTTATAAATAGCTTACGACCGCGCCGCGCACACGGGCTCTCTGTGGAAGTCGGAGGACGAAACGCGTCAGAGCCGTCGTGCGCGGTCGCATAAGGACATCTACATACACGCTGGAGCTCTTTCCAGATTGCACAAGGTTTGGTACAGAGTGATCCAGCGGAATTTACATTACATTTCTACTCAATGCCTTCACTATTTATTACCTCCTGTAAGTAGACATCCTGAGGGGAGCGGGGCTACATTTTGTTGATTTTAGTGTTTAATAAACGTCATTGGCGGAATTACACTATTGTCGCCCCACTCTGTTCACTTACATGGTCTGTTGGCAACGGAGGAGATTGTACAGCTAATAGAGGAAAAGTGGTCCAGTGTCCAATGCTGTAATCTAGTGGTGGAGTCCCTTGAAGGATCTTGATTCACCATCCTCTGGTGAGTTTTAAGAATAGGGGGGGGAGCACAAAGTGGTGGTGGAAATCAGGTGCTACGGCCAGGACCCCTCACACCCTCCCTGGGATAAAGGATTGTGTCTAACCAACCTACCACATGACCTGGAAATACCAATTTAAGGACTTTGGATTTTATTCTTCAGTTTGTTTATATAGCGCTGCTAGTGTTTGAATATATTATTTTGCCTCTTAATATTATCGGACACCTTTTTGCAGTTGATCATTTCTTTTATAGCAGCTGCTTTGACGTCAAGTCGGTACTATTGATTTTATTCTTGTGCCTTTTATTTATTTTAGCGCAGGGTGAGTGTATTTATAGGATTGTAATTTTCATATATTTATCACTCCTTATTGTTCAATAATAATTTTATACAATGACAATCTGGTTTTACAATAATATTGTTATTTTATCATAATTATTATCATTATTATTATTAATAAACATATTTTTGTATTGTTGTAAAACCAGATTAGCATTTGTAAGATTAATATTATTATTATTTTTATTATCATGTTTATTATTAACAATAATAATAATTCTACAAAATGTCAGCCTGGTCTTGGAACATTATTATTGTTGTTGTTACTAACCTGTGCCTGTGTGGATTTCCTCAGGGTGCTCCGATTTCCTCCCACACTCCAAAGACATGCTGGTATATTAATTGTCACCTGTCTAAATTGGCCCCAGTATGTATATGTATGAGTGTGAGTTAGGAACCTTAGATTGTAAGCTCCTTGAAGACAGGAACCAGGGCTGGCCCAAGACATTGTGCTGTCTGGGTCCAATAATGAAATGCTGCCACCAACAACCCCCCCCCCCCCCCCCAAAAAAAAAAAATCACTCCCAACAAAAGGCCCCCACATCCTTTATTTTATATAAATATAACATGTAGAAAATATGATATATACGGTTATCTTCTTCCATAACTCACCACCAGACCGGTCCACCAAACACCCACTGTCTGTCCTCAGTCCTCCTGTCACTCCTGTGTCTGCCGCAAGCACCGTCTTAGAAGATCCAGCCTGTCCTGCGTGAGATGGAGTGCGCTGATGTCTGACATCATTGCGCACACCACGATCACATAAGGGACGTTCCCCGGAGGAGATGCTCCACCTCCTCATACTCATCAGTTTGCACTACAGGCGGCAGTATGAGATGGGGAAATGCCGCCTGTAACGCGCCGCAAACCGATGACGCAAAAAACTGCTGAAAAAAAATCTTGGGCGTCAATTTGCTGCCCCTCCCCAAGTTCTGCCTGGGTCCAATGGACCCAGCGGGACCCATGGTAGGGCCGGCCCTGGCAGGAACTGATGTGAACATACAATATATATATGTAAAGTCTTGTGTAAATTGTCAGCGCTATATAAGTGCCTGCACTGTCTGCCCTCATGCTGTAAAGCGCTGCGCAAACTGTTGGCACAATATCAATTTTGTATAATAATAATATTAAAAATCTTAATATTCTTACAAATGTCAATCTGGCCTTACAATAACATGTTATTGTTGTTATTATTATTATTATAATATAAATATTATTGTAAGGCCAGATTAACATTTGTAAGAATATTATTAATATTATTATTTTATTATTAACAATAATAATAATAATCTTACAAAATGTCAACCTGGTCTTACAACATTATTATTATTAATAATAATAGTAGTAGTAGCATTGCAAATATTGTTGTAGGGACAGATTGACATTTGTAAGATTATTATTATTAGTTGTATTATTATTAATATTATCAATAATAATAATAACAATAATCTTAAAAAATGTCAACCTGGTCTTACATTATTATTATCATTATTATTATTATCATTATACAGGATTTATATAGAGCCAACAGTTTGCACAGCGCTCTTCAACATGAGGGCGGACAGTACAGTTACAATACAAAATTATTATCAATAATATTATTAAAAATATTGTTGTAAGGCCAGATTGACATTTGTAATATTATTATTATTATTATTAGTTTTATTATTATTAATATTATTAATATTCTTACAAAATGTCAACCTGGTCTTACAATATTATTATCATTATTATTATTAATATTATTATCATTATACAGGAATTATAGAGTGCCAACAGTTTGCGCAGCGCTTTTCAACATGAGGGCAGACAGTACTGTTACAATACAACATTATTATTATCAATATCAATATCAAAAATATTGTTATAAGGCCAGACTGACATTTGTAAGATTATTATTATTATTATTAATATTGTCAATAATAATAATCTTACAAGATGTCAACCTGGTCTTACAATATTATTATCATTATTATTATTATTATATAGGATTTATATAGAGCCAACAGTTTGCGCAGTGCTTTTCAACATGAGGGCAGACAGTACAGTTACAATACAACATTATTATTATCAATAATAATATTAAAAATATTGTTGTAAGGCCAGATTGACATTTGTAATATTATTATTATTAGTTGTATTATTATTAATATTATCAATAATAATAATCTTACAAAATGTCAACCTGGTCTTACAATATTATCATTATAATTATTATTATTATCATTATTATTATCATTATACAGGATTTATAGAGTGACAACAGTTTGCGCAGCGCTTTTCAATATGAGGGCAGACACAGTACAGTTACAATACAACATTATTATTATCAGTAATAATATTAAAAATATTGTTGTAAGGGATTGACATTTGTAAGATTATTATTATTATTATTATTAGTTTTATTTCTATTAATATTATCAATATTAATAATCTTACAAAATGTCAACCTTGTCTTACAATATTATTATCATTATTATTAATATTATCATTATATAGGATTTATATAGTGCCAACAGTTTGTGCAGCGCTTTACAACATGAGGGCAGACATTACAGTTACAATACAACATTATTATGATTATCAATAAGAATATTAAAAATATTGTTGTAAGGCCAGATTGACATTTGTAAGATTATTATTATTAGTTGTATTATTATTAATATTATCAATAATAATAATCTTACAAAATGTCAACCTGGTCTCACAATATTATTATCATTATAATAATTATTATTATTATTATTATTACTATTATCATTATTATTATCATTATACAGGATTTATAGAGTGCCAACAGTTTGCGCAGCACTTTACAATATGAGGGCGGACATTACAGTTACAATACAACATTATTATTATCAATAATAATAATAATATTAGAAATATTGTTGTAAGACCAGATTGACATTTGTAAGATAATTATTATTATTATTATTAGTTTTCTTATTATTAATATTATCAATAATAATAATCTTACAAAATGTCAACCTGGTCTTACAATATTATTATTATTATTATTATTATTATTATTATACAGGATTTATATAGTGCCAACAGTTTGTGCAGCGCTTTACAACATGAGGGCAGACAGTACAATTACAATACAACATTATTATTATTATCAATAAGAATATTAAAATATTTTGTAAGGCTAAATTGACATTTGTAAGATTATTATTAGTTTTATTATTATTAATATTATCAATAATAATAATCTTACAAAATGTCAACCTGGTCTTACAATATTATTATCATTATTATTATTATTATTATTATTATTATTATTATTATTATCATTATTATTATTATTATTATTATTATTATTATTATTATTATCATTATACAGGATTTATATAGTGCCAACTGAGGGCAGACAGTACAGTTACAATACAACATTATTATTATCAGTAATAATATTAAAAATATTGTTTTTAGGTCAGATTGACATTTGTAAGATTGTTATTTTTATGTTTATGATTATTACTGTATATTATAATACAGAATTTTTATAGTGCCAACAGTTTTCACAATGTTTTATAATGTTAAGGGAGACATTACAGATACAAAACAAATCAAGGTATGTCTACAGGGTATATATTCCTACAGCCGCCACTTATTATGTACAACAATAGCCAGCGTATCACATAACTGTAACTAAAAATATAAAGTGTGCGGACATAATTGAAAAGTTTAGTTGCCATTCAGCCAAACAATAGAAAGAGGAGCGATGATCTCCTGTGCAGTCCATGAGCTCTGATTCTAGAGGTAAGCGACCGTCTGAAAAACTGCGCTTCAGGATCTTTTTTTATATACAGTAAAACCTTAGATTGCGAGAATAATTCATTCCGGAAACATGCATGTAATCCAAAGCACTCTTATATCAAAGTGAATTTCCCCATAAGAAATAATGGAAGCTCAGATGATTCGTTCCACAACCATTTATTCATAAGTCCTTCAGTTTATTGTTCATATAAAAAGATTCTAGCAATGTGATTGGTTGTGTCACCATAAAATGTCCATCCACAAATGGCGCATCCACAAGGGGATTAGAAGTAAAATCCAGCAGAGAATAAAAGAGAAGAGAGGGCGCCTCTAAGTGTAGCAATATAGTTACATTTAATGAAGGTCCAACATTTAGTAACTCACATGGTTGATGATTAGAAGAGGCACATCTAAGTATGCCGGCATCCGGGGTAAAGTTGTCCACATAGACCGTCCTCCTCACCGCCGGCTCTCACCGCTGTCAGTCTGCAGTCGTAACCGGGAAGACTCCCCTGCAGTGGAGCGATCTGAAAGCGAGGCTTGAAGCACTCATGGAGCGCAGTGTGGAAGGGATGATGTTTATGGCGGTTAGGAGGACGGTCTATGTGGACAGCTTTACCCCAGATGTCGGCATACTTAGATGTTCCTCTTCCAATTATCAACCATGTGAGTTGCTAAATGTTGAACCTTCATTAAATGTAACCATATTGCTGGCCATACATGTTCAATGTTCTTGTAAAATTTTCCTTTAGATTTACCAAACACCATATAATATGAGGTCAAAACTAAACAACTTTCAATTGTACCCAATTAGGCAGGCCCTTGCACTACATAGTTTAACCTGTTCCAGACCGCTCGCCGCAGATATACTGCGGCAGGCAGCCCCTCCTGCACGAACCAAAGTAGCCCTACGTCGGTCGTGCGCCTGCTGCTAGGGGGCGAGCGCGCGCTCCTGCTCCCACTAGGCAGTGGGGATGCCCATGCATGGGGCCGGCGGCCACATTTGTTGCAGGGCACCCACAATCGCTCCCCATTGAGAGAGTAGGACGGTCAGCTGTAGCATCGGTCACGCGCCTACTCGGCAGCGGGGAAGCCGATGCACGGGGCAGGCGGCTCTGATTGCCACCGCCCATCCGCGATCGCTCCCCACTGAGAGAGAAGGACGGTCAGTTGTTGTAAACACAGCCGACCGTTCTTCTCCCTGGAATGATCACAGAGCGCCTGTGATCCTTCTATATAGGATCACAGGTCTCTATGGCCATTTCACAAGCCCCGCCCCCATACAGTTAGAAACACTCCCCTAGACTCACATTTAACCCCTTGATAACCAACAGTGTTAACCCCTTCCCTGCCAGTGTCATTATTACAGTAACAGTGCATATTTTTAGCACTGATTGCTGTAGTAATGTCACTGGTCCCCCCCGAAAGTGACAAAAATGTCAGTTAGGGGTCCGATCTGTCCGCCGCAATGTCGCAGTCCCGCTAAAAATCGCAGATCGCCGCCATTACTATTAAAAAATATAAAATAAATAAAAATGACATAAATTCCCCTACTTTTCAGAAGCGATAACTTTTGCGCAAACCAATCAAAATACTCTTATTGCGATTTTTTTTTTTACCAAAAATATGTAGCAGAATATAAATTGGCCTAAAAGGATGAAAAAATTAGATTTTTACATTTTTTTTTTTTTTTTGGAAATGTTATATAGCAGAATGTGAAAAAAAAAAAAAAAAAAAAATATATATATACACACAATTTTATTTTTTTTTTTCAGAATTTTTGCTCTTTTTTTTTGTTTATAGCTCAAGAAATAAAAATCGCACAGGTGATGAAATGCCACCAAAAGAAAGCTCTATTTCTGGGGATAAAATGTCATCAATTTTATTTGGGTACAGTGTCGCACGACCGCACAATTGTTCGTTAAAGTAACGCAGTGCCGCATCGCAAAAAAATGGCCTGGTCATTAAGGGGACAAATCCTTCTGGTCCAAAAGTGGTTAATATTTTACCAAAAATTGGGTAATTTATTGTGTTTTTGTGCCCCCTAAAATCACCTTGTTATTCTTATTAATTTGTTTTTTTTTTTACTGAAATGACCGCTATTTTATTCTCTAGGGTGTCTGCTTTCAGAAAATATATAAGTTATGTGTTTGGGGGAGGGGGGTGGTGTAATCTTCAGGCCTAAAATTATTTTTTTAATATGTGCCAAAAAACGCAAAAAAGTCTCTGGCTGTGAAAGGGTTAAAGGAGAAGTTTACCTTTGGGAACATTTTATATCTTTCACTCTTTCAAAAATGTTTACTATTTTAGCTGTAACTTTTTTAGCTTTTTTAGCTGGCCTCTAAATTCAAAGCAAATTTGTCAAGCTCTGCTTTAGGGTCCACTCTAAATCATAAATACATATTGATAGATGACCCCACACCAAGCTGAAAAATCATTGTTACACATAAATGGGAAAAAAAACAAATGTTATTAGACCATTTCCTGTGCTGTTTTATTAATTGTTTTTTCATTTGATTGGCCACTACATGGCACTAAGTAAAACATAAATTTCCTATGATACCTGGCCCCATCTAGTGGCCAAATGCTGTATTTTCCCATTTAAAATCATGAGAAACAAGATTTCAAATCAAAGGCAAATTTTTTATAACTACACCGAATTGTGTAATGTCTGGAATTTATTTGTGCTGATTTGTAAAAATACTTTGGGGTTCACTCTAAAACATAAGCATACAATGATAAGATGGCTCACATAAAGCTGAAAAATCATCTATACGTGTGATAGGGGCTAAAAAAAAAAAAAAAATAATAATGTTATAACATTATCTTCGTAGCTTTTTCCCTAATTGCTTCTTGCCGATTTAAAACAGGAAATATTGCAATTGGCCACTAGATGGCGCAAAGTTACTTAGGAATTTTCTCTAATATATAGCCCCGTCTAGTGGAGAAATGCTGTGCATTTCATTTTATATTAATGAAAAACATTTGACCAGCACAGGAAATAGCCTATTAAGATTAGGTCTTTTTTTTTGTTTTTTTGTTTTTTATTTTTTTTTGTTTGTTTTTTTGTTTTGTTTTGTTTTTTTTTTGGTTTTTTGTTTTTTTTGTTTTGTTTTGTTTTTTTTTTTTTGCTCCTTTCACACAGTATGAATATACATTTGGTTGCTTTGTGAACATTTTTTATAACTACAGCCTATGGTGTCATGTCTGGAATTTATTTGTACAGACTTTGTGCTAAAACATAAACGCATATTGATAGGATGACAAACATAAAGCTGAAAAATCATCTGTACATGCAAAAGGGGGCAAAAAAATAAAAATAAATAAATAAAATAAAAAATGTTATTAGGTTATCTTCTAAAAATTTTTCATGAATTGCTTTTTATTGATTTAAAACAGGAAATACTGCAACTCGCCACTAGATGGCGCAAAGTAAAAGGAATTTTCTATAATACCTAGCAACATCTAGTGGACAAATACTGTATATTTCATTTTAATTGATGAAAAACATTTGACCAGCACAGGAAATAGCGTAATAAAATTATTCTTTTTTTACTCCTTTCACACAGTATGAACGTACATGCGGTTGTTCTGTGAACTTTTTTAAAATGTGTATAATGACATATAATTTTTTTTTTTTTTTTTTTTGCTTCTTTTACACAGTATGAATATACATTTAGTTGCTATGTGAACTTTTTTAAAACTACAGCCTATAGTGTCATGTCTGGAATTTATTTGTGCAGACTTTGTGCTAAAACAAACACAAATTGATAAGATGGCGCACATAAGGCTGAAAAATCATCTATACATGCAAAAGGGAAAAAAAAAAAAAAAAAGAAAGAAATGTTATTATGTCATCCTCTAAACTTTTCCATGAATTGCTTTTTATTGATTTAAAACAGGAAATACTGCAACTGGCCACTAGATGGTGCAAAGTAAAAGGAATTTTCTATAATACCTAGCACCATCTAGTGGACAAATACTGTATATTTCAGTTTAATTGTTGAAAAACATTTGACCAGCACAGGAAATAGCCTAATAACATTTTTTTATTTTTTATTTTTTGCTCCTTTCACACAGTGCAGTTGTTACATGCGGTTGATGTGTGAACTTTTTTTCTTTTTTATAATGTGTATAATGACATATAATATAACATTTATAATGACAGTGTCATGTCTGGGATTTATTTGTGCAGACTTCGTGTTAAAAACGAAACACATATTGATAAGATGACGCACATCAAGCTGAAAACAACATCTATACATTTTAGCTGACAACCTATGACAGACTCAGTGATATCCATCTGTCATGTGTATAATGGAGAAGATAACATTCATCCGGTGGTTCTGGGTAAAACCATTCATTTTTATGTCCTCATTTCACACCCAACATAAGATAACGCACTTAAAGCTGAAAAATCATCTATACATGTGAAAGGAGCAAAAAAAACAAATGTTATTAGGTCATCTGAGATTTTTCAATAATTGCTTTTCGTGGATTTACAACAGGAAGTACTGCAACTGGCCACTAGATGGTGCAAAGTAACAGGAATTTTCTATAATACCTAGCACCACCTAGTGGACAAATACTGTATATTTCATTTTAATTGATGAAAAAATTTTGAAACAGAGCTTAATAACATTTGTTTGCTTTTTTTTTTTTTTTTTTTTGTCGTTGTTTCTTTTTTTGTTTTTGCTCCTTTCACACAGTACGAATGTACATGCAGTTTCTGTGTGAACTTTTTTTATAACCACAACCTATAGTGTCATGTCTGAAATTTATTTGTGCAGACTTTTTGCTAAAACACAAACACATATTGATAAGATGATGAACATAAAGCTGAAAAATCATCTATACATGCAAAAGGGGCAAAAAAACAAAAAAAAAAACAACAAAAAAAAAAACAAATGTTATCAGGTCATCTTCTGAGCTTTTTCAATAATTGCTTTTCGTTGATTTAAAGCAGAAAATACTGCAACTGGCCACTAGATGGTGCAAAGTAACAGGAATTTTCTATAATACCTAGCACCATCTAGTGGCCAAATACTGTATATTTAATTTTCATTTATGAAAAACATTTGAACTAGAGCCTAATAACATTTGTTTGTTTGTTTTTTTTTTTGTTTTTTGGGGTTTTTTTTGCTCCTTTCCCACAGTACGAATGTACATGCAGTTTCTGTGTGAACTTTTTTTATAATCACAACCTATAGTGTCATGTCTGAAATTTATTTGTGCAGACTTTTTGCTAAAACACAAACACATATTAATAAGATGATGAACATAAAGCTGAAAAATCATCTATACATGCGAAAGGTGCAAAAAAAAAAAAAAAAAAATGTTATCAGGTCATCTTCTGAGCTTTTTCAATAATTGCTTTTCGTTGATTTAAAACAGAAAATACTGCAACTGGCCACTAGATGGTGCAAAGTAACATAGGAATTTTCTATAATACCTAGCACCATCTAGTGGACAAATGCTGTAAATTTAATTTTCATTTATGAAAAACATTTGAACTAGAGCCTAATAACATTTGTTTGTTTGTTTTTTTTTGTTTTTTGGGGGTTTTTTTTGCTCCTTTCCCACAGTACGAATGTACATGCAGTTTCTGTGTGAACTTTTTTTATAACCACAACCTATAGTGTCATGTCTGGAATTTATTTGTGCAGACTTTTTGCTAAAACACAAACACACATTGATAAGATGATGAACATAAAGCTGAAAAATCATTTATACATGCAAAAGGAGCATCTTCTGAGATTTTTCAATTATTGCTTTTCATTCATTTAAAACAGGAAATACTGCAACTGGCCACTAGATGGTATAAAGTAACAGGAAATTTCTATAATACCTAGCACCACCTAGTGGACAAATACTGTATATTTCATTTTAATTGATGAAAAAATTTTGAAACAGAGCTTAATAACATTTGTTTGCTTTTTTTTTTTTTTTTTTTTTTTGTTGTTTCTTTTTTTCTTTTTGCTCCTTTTACACAGTACGAATGTACATGCAGTTTCTGTGTGAACTTTTTTTATAACCACAACCTATAGTGTCATGTCTGAAATTTATTTGTGCAGACTTTTTGCTAAAACACAAACACATATTGATAAGATGATGAACATAAAGCTGAAAAATCATCTATACATGCAAAAGGGGCAAAAAAAAAAAAAAAAAAAATGTTATCAGGAAATCTTCTGAGTTTTTTCAATAATTGCTTTTCGTTGATTTAAAGCAGAAAATACTGCAACTGGCCACTAGATGGTGCAAAGTAACATGAATTTTCTATAATACCTAGCACCATCTAGTGGACAAATACTGTAAATTTAATTTTCATTTATGAAAAACATTTGAACTAGAGCCTAATAACATTTGTTTGTTTGTTTTTTTTTTTTTGTTTTTTGGGGGGTTTTTTTGCTCCTTTCCCACAGTACGAATGTAAAAAAAACAGATGTTATTAGGTCATCTGAGATTTTTCAATAATTGCTTTTCGTGGATTTACAACAGGAAGTACTGCAACTGGCCACTAGATGGTGCAAAGTAACAGGAATTTTCTATAATACCTAGCACCACCTAGTGGACAAATACTGTATATTTCATTTTAATTGATGAAAAAATTTTGAAACAGAGCTTAATAACATTTGTTTGCTTTTTTTTTTTTTTTTTGTCGTTGTTTCTTTTTTTGTTTTTGCTCCTTTCACACAGTATGAATGTACATGCAGTTTCTGTGTGAACTTTTTTTATAACCACAACCTATAGTGTCATGTCTGAAATTTATTTGTGCAAACTTTTTGCTAAAACACAAACACATATTGATAAGATGATGAACATAAAGCTGAAAAATCATCTATACATGCAAAAGGGGCAAAAAAAAAAAAAAAAAAAAATGTTATCAGGTCATCTTCTGAGTTTTTTCAATAATTGCTTTTCGTTGATTTAAAGCAGAAAATACTGCAACTGGCCACTAGATGGTGCAAAGTAACATGAATTTTCTATAATACCTAGCACCATCTAGTGGACAAATACTGTAAATTTAATTTTCATTTATGAAAAACATTTGAACTAGAGCCTAATAACATTTGTTTGTTTGTTTTTTTTTTTTGTTTTTTGGGGGTTTTTTTTGCTCCTTTCCCACAGTACGAATGTACATGCAGTTTCTGTGTGAACTTTTTTTATAACCACAACCTATAGTGTCATGTCTGGAATTTATTTGTGCAGACTTTTTGCTAAAACACAAACACACATTGATAAGATGATGAACATAAAGCTGAAAAATCATTTATACATGCAAAAGGAGCATCTTCTGAGATTTTTCAATTATTGCTTTTCATTCATTTAAAACAGGAAATACTGCAACTGGCCACTAGATGGTATAAAGTAACAGGAAATTTCTATAATACCTAGCACCACCTAGTGGACAAATACTGTATATTTCATTTTAATTGATGAAAAAATTTTGAAACGGAGCTTAATAACATTTGTTTGCTTTTTTTTTTTTTTTTTTTTTTTGTTGTTTCTTTTTTTCTTTTTGCTCCTTTTACACAGTACGAATGTACATGCAGTTTCTGTGTGAACTTTTTTTATAACCACAACCTATAGTGTCATGTCTGAAATTTATTTGTGCAGACTTTTTGCTAAAACACAAACACATATTGATAAGATGATGAACATAAAGCTGAAAAATCATCTATACATGCAAAAGGGGCAAAAAAAAAAAAAAAAAATGTTATCAGGAAATCTTCTGAGTTTTTTCAATAATTGCTTTTCGTTGATTTAAAGCAGAAAATACTGCAACTGGCCACTAGATGGTGCAAAGTAACATGAATTTTCTATAATACCTAGCACCATCTAGTGGACAAATACTGTAAATTTAATTTTCATTTATGAAAAACATTTGAACTAGAGCCTAATAACATTTGTTTGTTTGTTTTTTTTTTTTTGTTTTTTGGGGGGTTTTTTTGCTCCTTTCCCACAGTACGAATGTAAAAAAAACAGATGTTATTAGGTCATCTGAGATTTTTCAATAATTGCTTTTCGTGGATTTACAACAGGAAGTACTGCAACTGGCCACTAGATGGTGCAAAGTAACAGGAATTTTCTATAATACCTAGCACCACCTAGTGGACAAATACTGTATATTTCATTTTAATTGATGAAAAAATTTTGAAACAGAGCTTAATAACATTTGTTTGCTTTTTTTTTTTTTTTTTGTCGTTGTTTCTTTTTTTGTTTTTGCTCCTTTCACACAGTATGAATGTACATGCAGTTTCTGTGTGAACTTTTTTTATAACCACAACCTATAGTGTCATGTCTGAAATTTATTTGTGCAAACTTTTTGCTAAAACACAAACACATATTGATAAGATGATGAACATAAAGCTGAAAAATCATCTATACATGCAAAAGGGGCAAAAAAAAAAAAAAAAAAAAAAAAAAAATGTTATCAGGTCATCTTCTGAGTTTTTTCAATAATTGCTTTTCGTTGATTTAAAGCAGAAAATACTGCAACTGGCCACTAGATGGTGCAAAGTAACATGAATTTTCTATAATACCTAGCACCATCTAGTGGACAAATACTGTAAATTTAATTTTCATTTATGAAAAACATTTGAACTAGAGCCTAATAACATTTGTTTGTTTGTTTTTTTTTTTTGTTTTTTGGGGGTTTTTTTTGCTCCTTTCCCACAGTACGAATGTACATGCAGTTTCTGTGTGAACTTTTTTTATAACCACAACCTATAGTGTCATGTCTGGAATTTATTTGTGCAGACTTTTTGCTAAAACACAAACACACATTGATAAGATGATGAACATAAAGCTGAAAAATCATTTATACATGCAAAAGGAGCATCTTCTGAGATTTTTCAATTATTGCTTTTCATTCATTTAAAACAGGAAATACTGCAACTGGCCACTAGATGGTGCAAAGTAACAGGAATTTTCTATAATACCTAGCACCACCTAGTGGACAAATACTGTATATTTCATTTTAATTGATGAAAAAATTTTGAAACAGAGCTTAATAACATTTGTTTGCTTTTTTTTTTTTTTTTTTTTTTTTGTTTCTTTTTTTCTTTTTGCTCCTTTTACACAGTACGAATGTACATGCAGTTTCTGTGTGAACTTTTTTTATAACCACAACCTATAGTGTCATGTCTGAAATTTATTTGTGCAGACTTTTTGCTAAAACACAAACACATATTGATAAGATGATGAACATAAAGCTGAAAAATCATCTATACATGCAAAAGGGGCAAAAAAAAAAAAAAAAAAATGTTATCAGGAAATCTTCTGAGTTTTTTCAATAATTGCTTTTCGTTGATTTAAAGCAGAAAATACTGCAACTGGCCACTAGATGGTGCAAAGTAACATGAATTTTCTATAATACCTAGCACCATCTAGTGGACAAATACTGTAAATTTAATTTTCATTTATGAAAAACATTTGAACTAGAGCCTAATAACATTTGTTTGTTTGGTTTTTTTTTTGTTTTTTGGGGGGTTTTTTTGCTCCTTTCCCACAGTACGAATGTAAAAAAAACAAATGTTATTAGGTCATCTGAGATTTTTCAATAATTGCTTTTCGTGGATTTACAACAGGAAGTACTGCAACTGGCCACTAGATGGTGCAAAGTAACAGGAATTTTCTATAATACCTAGCACCACCTAGTGGACAAATACTGTATATTTCATTTTAATTGATGAAAAAATTTTGAAACAGAGCTTAATAACATTTGTTTGCTTTTTTTTTTTTTTTTTTGTCGTTGTTTCTTTTTGTGTTTTTGCTCCTTTCACACAGTACGAATGTACATGCAGTTTCTGTGTGAACTTTTTTTATAACCACAACCTATAGTGTCATGTCTGAAATTTATTTGTGCAAACTTTTTGCTAAAACACAAACACATATTGATAAGATGATGAACATAAAGCTGAAAAATCATCTATACATGCGAAAGGTGCAAAAAAAAAAAAAAAAGATGTTATTAGGTTATCTTCTGAGCTTTTTCAATAATTGCTTTTCGTTGATTTAAAACAGAAAATACTGCAACTGGCCACTAGATGGTGCAAAGTAACAGCAATTTTCTATAATACCTAGCACCATCTAGTGGACAAATACTGTATATTTCATTTTAATTGATGAAAAACATTTGACCAGCACAGGAAATAGCCTAATAACATTTGTTTGCTTGTTTGTTTGGGGGTTTTCTTTGCTCCTTTCACACTGTATGAATGTACATGCGGTTGCTATGTAAACTTTTTGCTAACCACAACCTATAGAGTCATGTCTGAAAAACATTTGAAATA
Source organism: Pelophylax lessonae (assembly GCF_965119305.1). Taxonomy (NCBI): domain Eukaryota; kingdom Metazoa; phylum Chordata; class Amphibia; order Anura; family Ranidae; genus Pelophylax; species Pelophylax lessonae. The sequence continues at coordinate 211,410,702 of NC_138779.1, read as the reverse complement.
GAGCTTAATAACATTTGTTTGCTTTTTTTTTTTTTTGTTTTTTTTTTTTTTTTTTTTGCTCCTTTCACACAGTACGAATGTACATGCAGTTTTTCTGTGTGAACTTTTTTTATAACCACAACCTATAGTGTCATGTCTGAAATTTATTTGTGCAGACTTTGTAAATGAAAGACAAGCTCCAAAACAGGGAATATGTATATCCTAAGTGGATATTGTTTTGGTAGCATTTGTGATGTCCCTTATCTGTGTATATGCCCCTGAAGAAGCGGTGACCCGCGAAACATGTTGGGCTAGTGTATGGACATCAACGTTCATTACACACATCAAACCTATGCTACCTTTTGGTTTTCTGTGCATGCTACCTATATTATTTGCAATGAATACTTATGTTTTTCAATACAGTAATTTTTATATATGATTATGGTTTCTTTCAATAAAAACTGTTTTTACTCCTATATATATTCTGATTATTGTGTCAGTTGACGGTATCCCCTTTAAAAGTCCCCCTACCCCTTCCTGTTCCTATTTTTTTCTGTGCAGACTTTGTGCTAAAACATAAACACATACTGATAAGATGAAGAACATTAAGCTGAAAAATCATCTATACATGCATAAGGGGCAAAAAAAAAAAAAAATGTTATTAGGTCTCTTCTAAACTTTTCATGAATTGCTTTTCTTTGATTTAAAACAGGAAATACTGCAACTGGCCACTAGATGGTGCAAAGTAACATAGGAATTTTCTATAATACCTAGCACCATCTAGTGGACAAATGCTGTTTGTTTCATTTTAAATTATAGAAAAAACATTTGACCAGCACAGGAAATAGCCTAATAACATTTTTTTGTTCTCCTTTCACACAGTATGAATCAGTGTTAATTTTGGCAGCAAATTTCAATTTAGTTTTAGTCTTAGTCTTAGGACTAAAATGGCATTTTAGTTTTAGTCCCATTTTAGTCTTCTGCAAGTGTTTTAGTTTTAGTCGTATTTAGTCGACTAAAACTCCAGTACATTTTAGTCGACTAAAACGTCCTACATTTTAGTCGACTAAAACGTCCTACATTTTAGTCATCTATAATCGAATGGGTGTAGTTCAATTGTAAATTGTAATGCATTATTTAAGCATTTCTCTACAATTTCCAAACTCATTATATACTACTGCTGGTCCTGGAGTGAAAAATTTAATATGTTATTATTTATGGTATTAAGCTTTGAGCATGCACCAGTGTTAATTTTGGCAGCAAATTTCGATTTAGTTTTAGTTATAGTCTTTTGACTAAAATGCCATTTTAGTTTTAGTCATATTTTAGTCTTAAGACTAAAATGCCATTTTAGTTTTAGTTGTATTTTAGTCTTAAGACTAAAATGCCATTTTAGTTTTATTCATATTTTAGTCTTAAGACTAAAATGCCATTTTAGTTTTAGTTGTATTTTAGTCATCTGAATTGTTTTAGTTTTAGTCGTATTTTAGTCGACTAAAATTGTGTTAATTTAGTCGACGAAAACGTTTTAGTCGGTTTTAGTCGACGAAATTAACACTGGTATGAATGTACATGCGTTTTGCTATGTTAACTTTTTTTTCTAACCACAACCCACAGTGTCATGTCTGGAATTTATTTGTGCAGACTTCGTGCTAAAACATAAACACATATTGATAAGATGACGCACATCAAACTGAAAACAACATCTATACGTTTAGTTGACAACCTATGACAGACTCAGTGCTATCCATCTGTCATTTGTATAATGGAGAAGATAACATTCATCCGGTGGTTCTGGGTAAAACCATTCATTTTCATTTCCTCATTTCTATCTCATGATTTCACAACCAACAATGTAGCAATGAAAGTTGATATGTAGCAAAATGGAAACCACTGGATTATCTCTTCGCAGCATTCATTTTCTTCTCAGTAAATTTTCTTTATGGTGCTGAAGAAACCAAATCCACTTCCTGAAATTGAAAGGAGCCACATCAATGACTTCCCGTTGGCAGAGAGATATGCAGAAACGTTCTATGTAACGTAATGTATGCTGCGGGCTGCGGTGAGATCTCAGGAGGAACACAATAACTGGAAGATGTTCAGTACAAATCATTCCTGTACTGGGTGTATACTGACAGTCTGCCAGGATTCTAGATGTACAGTGTGTGTATATATATATATATATATATATATATATATATATATATATATATATATATATGCATAAATATATATATATATATATATATATATATATATACATAATATTTAATTAAATATATTTATTATATTTTTTTTATATATGTTATATGTTTATATATATATCCTATTGGCGTACAGGAAGAAGGTCCAAGGTGTCAGTTCTTGCGTGGAGTGGGTCAGTAAACGTCCCATAGATAAAATGGCAGAGGCAGTGTTCAAAGTTTAAAACATTTTAAAACTACAGTAAAACCTTGGTTTGAGAGTAACTTGGTTTGAGAGCGCTTTGCAAGACAAGCAAAATTTTCAAATAAATTTTGACTTGATATACAAGCGATGTCTTGATATACAAGTAGCCTCAAGTCACAGCTGAGTATAAAATGAGTATAAAAGGGAAGAGAGGCGCCTCTAAGTGTAGCAATATGGTTAAATTTAATGAAGGTACAACATTTAGCAACTCACATGGTTGATGATTGGAAGTAAATCCTCCGCACCACCATCTACGTCATCCCTTCCATGCTGCCCCTCGCTTTCAGATCGCTTTACAGCAGGGTGGTCTTCCCGGTCAGGAATACAGACTGGCAGCCGGCGGTGCAGAAGATGGTCTATGTGGACAGCTTTACCCCCGATGCCTGCATACTTAGATGTGCCTGTTTTATTCATCAACCATGTGAGTTGCTAAATGTTGTACCTTCATTAAATGGAACCATATTGCTACACTTAGAGGCGCCTCTCTTCTCTTTAATACTCTGTAGCTCCTGCTGGATTTTGCTTCTAATCCCCTTGTGGAAGCGGCTATTTGTGGATGGACATTTTATGGTTACACAACCTATCGCAATGCTATAATCTTTGTATATGGACTATAAACTGAAGGACTTACGAAAAAATGGTTTCCATTATTTTCCATTATTTCTTATGGGGAAATTTGCTTTGATATAAGAGTGCTTTGGATTACAAGCCTGTTTCCGGAACGAATTATGCTCGCAATCCAAGGTTTTACTGTATTTAATTTCAACCAAATGGGTATGATTGCTATAGCTGCTGCAGAAAGAATCATATTGGCTCCCGGAATCCTGGTGCAGTCAAACAGAAGCACCTGATATCTAGTGACACTGAGTGCGGGTTATCAAATGAAGGATTCAGAGGCAGACCAAAGGCATGCAGGATGCTCTCACAAAATCCAAGGAACAGAGGGACTAAAGCTCGCTGTCCAGGGGTTATGTGGTGAGGATCTGTGCTGAATGTGAGGGTTGTGGAAGGAGTTCTGCAACAAAGATTGCGGTACCTCTAGAAATTGGAAAGGATCCTTCAGTTGTGTCAGAGTGCAGATAAGCAGGTGAAGTGGATAATCCCATATGTAAGCAGCCCCAGACTGTACCAGCAGCTCCAGTAGTAGTCTTCTCTTCTGCAGGATCCAGTGGGAGAGATTTGGGGAGGGAGACTTCAACCAAGCCAAACGTGCTCTTTCCTTTTCACCACGAATGGTGAATGATCTCCTCCTTGATCATACAATAATGGACTGGCCAGCTCAGTTTCAGGGTCTTGGCATTCTTCTTATAGCCTAGGCCAGGGCTTCCCTAACTTTTTTGGGCCGAGACCCACTTATGAATACAGATTTTTTTCGGGACCCACTTGCTTGTAATTGAATTGTAAAGCGCTACAAAATTAAGGTATAGCGTGCCCCCTTTCAATGCAGAGAGACCAGCGTGCCCCCTTTCAATGCAGAGACACCAGCGTGCCCCCTTCAATGCAGATATGCCAGCATGCCCCCTTTCAATGCAGAGATGCCAGCATGCCCCTTTCAATGCAGAGATACCAGAATTCCCCCTTTCAATGCAGAGATGCCAGCATGCCCCCTTTCAATGCAGAGATGCCAGCATGCCCCCTTTCAATGCAGAGATACCAGAATGCCCCCTTTCAATGCAGAGATGCCAGCATGCCCCCTTTCAATGCAGAGATGCCAGCATGCCCCCTTTCAATGCAGAGATGCCAGCATGCCCCCTTTCAATGCAGAGATGTCAGCATGCCCCCTTTCAATGCAGAGATGCCAGCATGCCCCCTTTTGATGCAGATATACCAGCATGCCCCCTTTCAATGCAGAGATGCCAGCATGCCCCCTTTCAATGCAGAGATGTCAGCATGCCCCCTTTCAATGCAGAGATGCCAGAATACCCCCTTTCAATGCAGAGATGCCAGCATGCCCCCTTTCAATGCAGAGATGCCAGCATGCCCCCTTTCAATGCAGAGATGCCTGCATGCCCCCCTTTCAATGCAGAGATGCAAGCATGCCCCCTTTCAATGCAGAGATGCCAGCATGCCCCCTTTCAATGCAGAGATGCCAGCATGCCCCTTTCAATGCAGAGATACCAGCATGCCCCCTTTCAATGCAGAGATGCCAGCATGCCCCCTTTCAATGCAGAGATGCCAGCATGCCCCCTTTCAATGCAGAGACACCAGCGTGCCCCCTTCAATGCAGAGATACCAGCATGCCCCCTTTCAATGCAGAGATGCCAGCATGCCCCTTTCAATGCAGAGATGCCAGCATGCCCCTTTCAATGCAGAGATACCAGCATGCCCCCTTTCAATGCAGAGATGCCAGCATGCCCCCTTTCAATGCAGAGATGTCAGCATGCCCCCTTTCAATGCAGAGATGCCAGCATACCCCCTTTCAATGCAGAGATGCCTGCATGCCCCACCTTTCAATGCAGAGATGCCAGCATGCCCCCTTTCAATGCAGAGATGCCAGCATGCCCCCTTTTGATGCAGATATACCAGCATTCCCCCTTTCAATGCAGAGATGCCAGCATGCACCCTTTCAATGCAGAGATGCCAGCATGCCCCCTTTCAATGCAGAGATGCCAGCATCATCATCCTCAAAATCAACCCCAAAGACCATCAGCTCATCTTGTATAAAGGGAGGGGGATGTTGAATTAAAAATAGGCATGGCACAGTAGGTATGGGCATGGCACAGTATGTACAGGCATGGCACAGTCGGTATAGGCATGGCACAGTAGGTACAGGCATGGCACAGTCTGTACAGGCATGGCACAGTCGGTATAGGCATGGCACAGTATGTACAGGCATGGCACAGTAGGTATAGGCATGGCACAGTAGGTACAGGCATGGCACAGTAGGTACGGGCATGGCACAGTAGGTACGGGCATGGCACAGTCGATATAGGCATGGCACAGTCGGTATAGGCATGGCACAGTATGTACAGGCATGGCACAGTCGGTATAGGCATGGGCACAGTCGGTATAGGCATGGCACAGTATGTACAGGCATGGCACAGTAGGTATAGGCATGGCACAGTCGGTATAGGCATGGCACAGTAGGTACGGGCATGGCACAGTAGATATAGGCATGGCACAGTCGGTATAGGCATGGGCACAGTTGGTATAGGCATGGCACAGTCGGTATAGGCATGGCACAGTAGGTACGGGCATGGCACAGTAGATATAGGCATGGCACAGTCAGTATAGGCATGGCATAGTCGGTATAGGCATGGGCACAGTAGGTACGGGCATGGCACAGTAGGTACGGGCATGGCACAGTAGATATAGGCATGGCACAGTCGGTATAGGCATGGGCACAGTCGGTATAGGCATGGGCAAAGTCAGTATAGGCATGGCACAGTAGTTATAGGCATGGCACAGTAGGTATGGGCATGGCACAGTAGGTACTGGCATGGCACAGTAGATATAGGCATGGCACAGTCAGTATAGGCATGGGCACAGTCGGTATAGGCATGGCACAGTAGTTATAGGCATGGCACAGTAGTTACGGGCATGGCACAGTAGATATAGGCATGGCACAGTCGGTATAGGCATGGCACAGTAGGTATAGGCATGGGCACAGTCGGTACGGGCATGGCACAGTAGATATAGGCATGGCACAGTCGGTATAGGCATGGCACAGTAGGTATAGACATGGCAAGGTAGGTATATGCATGGCAAGGTAGGTATAGGCATGGCACAGCACTGCTGCTTACTGTGCCCGGATTGTTACCTACTGCAGCTGCTTCAATCTCTTACCTGCTGTCCTGGGCTCGACTCCTGCGGCTGCTGGCTCACTCCTGTCACTCCGACAGAGTTCAGGGCGCGCTGCTCCTCTCACTGACGGCGGCGGGAACGGGCGGGACGGTGCGTGAGTTAGTCACCGCCCCCAACGACGTCAGCCGGGAACCCCACCCCCCATAGTCAGATATACGTCCGGCGCCCCCATTGGGCTTTTAAATGGTGCTTTTTTTTTTTTTCTTCTCACTGCTGTGATCTCCTGCTCTGTTGTTGGCGACCCACTCGGATGCGGCTCGTGACCCACACTTTGGGAAGTCCTGGCCTAGGCCATCTTTATGTAGAGCAACAATTATTTTTTTCAGATCCTCAGAGAGTTCTTTGCCATGAGGTGCCATGTTGAACTTCCAGTGACCAGTATGAGAGAGTGAGAGCGATAACACCAAATTTAACACACCTGCTCCCCATTCACACCTGAGACCTTGTAACACTAACGAGTCACATGACACCGGGGAGGGAAAATGGCTAATTGGGCCCAGTTTGGACATTTCCACTTAGGGGTGTACTGACTTTTGTTGCCAGCAGTTTGGACATTAACCACTTAAGCCCCGGAAGATTTTACCCCCATTCCGATCAGGGGGTATTTTGCGATTCGGCACTGCGTGACTTTAACGGACAATTGCGCGGTCGTGCGACGCTGTACCTAAACAAATTTGGCGTCCTTTTTTTCCCACAAACAGAGCTTTCTTTTGGTGGTATTTGATCACCCGTGCGATTTTTTGATCACGCGCTATAAACAAAAAAAGAGCGTAAATTTCGCAAAAATAGCAATATTTTTCACATTTTTTTATATGAAATTTCCCCCCAAAAAAATGTAAAAATCAAAATTTTTTAACATTTTCGGCCAATTTGTTTTATGCTACCTATGTTTGGTAAAAAAAAATCGCAAAAAGCGTATTTTGATTGGTTTGCGCAAAAGTTATCGCGTTTACTAACAAAGGGAAAGATTTTTGTCATTTTTGTTGTTTTTTTTTTTTAACGCGTAATGGCGGCGATCTGCGATTTTTTTTGCGGTACTGCGACATTGGGGCGGACAGATCGGACCCTTGACTGACATTTGTGACACTTTTGGGGTTACCAGTGACATTTCTACAGTAATCAGTGCTATATATATGCACTGTTACTGTAAAAATACACTGGTAGTGAAGGGGTTAACTTTATTTGGGAGGGAGGGGCTGTGTGTATCCCTAGGGGCGTGCTTTCTACTGTGATTGGCTGTGGCTTGAGCTGTAAGGACACTGATCAACGGATCTACATACTAGATCCGTGTGATCAGTGTCTTTACAGCGAGGAGAATGACAGGTGGCTTGTTTACACAAGCTGCCTGACATTCTCCCTCTCCCCCGCCGATCGCCGAGTGACCGGCGGACATCGGGTCCACTGGTCACACGCGCGGGGGGGGTCCGTGACCACGCGGGAGCGCGCCTCCGGGGGCGCGCGCTCGCTCCCTAGACCCTCACAAGCTAGTGACGTAGCCCTACGTCACTTTGCCTGTGAGGGGCTGACTGCCGACGTAGATCGGCGTTAGGCAGTCGGCAAGTGGTTAATGGCTGTGTGTTGAGTTATTTTGAGGGGACAGTAAATTTACACTGTTATACAAGCTGTACTCTCACTACTTTACATTGTAGCAAAGTGTCATTTCTTCAGTGTTGTCACAAGAAAAGATAAAATAAAATATTTACAAAAATGTGAGGGGTGTACTCACTTTTTTCGAGATACTGTAGGTACCGGAACACTCAACACTCGTAGTTATCAAGACATATAAAGAGCACTTGAGGAAATGTAGCAGAATATATTTTGGGCTAAATCTATGAAGAAAGATTATTCATTTGCAAAATTTTATAATAGAAATAAAGAACAACACTTTTTAAAAAAATAAATAAATCAGTCTTTTTCAGTTTTTTTTTAGCATAAAAATAAAAAAACCCAGTGGTAAATAAATACCACCAAAAAAAAGCTTTTTTTTTTTTTTTTTTTTGTGGGAAAAAAAATTATAGAAATATAGTTTGGGTACAGTGTTGCATGACCGCCCAATTGTCATTTAAAATTTGACAGAGCTGAAAGCTGAAAATTGGCCTGGGCAGGAAGGGGGTAAGAGTGCCCGGTATGGAAGTGGTTAAATGGCAATTGTTTATGATACTCGGTGCTTTAGCACAGTAACTGTGATCTAATTAGGGTTGACATCTACTTCATAGTGAACCTGCTGCTTTGTAGTGCATGGACAAAGCATTGGGTTCACTTCAAGGATCTCAGACAAGGGTGGAAAGGTATCCGTTATGCGTTCATCTCCTCCATGCAGCCCTCATTTCCCCGGGAAGACTTAACGTTCCAGTTAACAGACGTTTTGTTGGAAGCCTTCAGCACGGAAAATAATGACCTTGGCAATATCCGGGCATCAGCGGCAGGGAACATTTGCAGCTTTGAACAAAGTTCCAGCAGAGTAAATGATTTCAGGAGACCGCGGCAAAAGACGTAGGGAATTAAAGCGTAACTCCACTTTTGTTGAGGAAAAAACATTCCCCTCTGGGTGATCTCTGTACATTGCAAGGATTTTACCAAACTTTGTTGCAGATTCCTACCTTTTGTTATTCTGAAGAAATCATTGATTGTTCCTCTGTGCTGATTGGCTCTAATGGGAGTGATTTCTTTTACAAAATGTTATATTATAAGCAAAGTATATAACACAGTGGGTGAAAAATTCCTATACTCCGAGTATGAAATATAACCTATGCACCAAGGTGTATTAATGAAGTCCATGGAGCTATTGGAGTAATTAGGAATATTATTTTGAATAATAACACTTAAAGCGGAGTTCCGCCTTACCCTCCACCCCCTCCAAAATTAAAAGTCAGCAGCTACACATACTGTAGACATACTGCAGCTGCTGACTTTTAATATTAGGACACTTACCTGTCCTGGAGTCCAGCGATGCCGGCACCGCACATGAGGTTTCCATTGGCTGTCGGGTGCTGCTGCCACCATTGCCGGTAAGGGAACCCAGCAGTGAAGTCTTGCAGCTTCACCAGCAGGTCCCTACTGCGCATGCGCGAAGCGCGCTGCGCATTCCTATTGGCTCGGCGGCGGAGGAGGGAGGAGGGGGCCGAACTTCCGAGGGACGGCGCCAAAGCGCCGTATTCAGTGGCATCTTAAGAACATTAAGGGGCCCCCTGGCAATGCAGTGCACTAGGGCCTTGCCTACAGAACTACCCACTAGAATAAAAATGTAAATTATCGATAAGGCCATATTTATTGGTTACTGCAGTGCCAGGCTAATGACAGCTTCCAAGTTCGGCAGCTGGGTCCGGTGAACATACATACGGATGGGAGTCAGACTCAACTGTCCTGTGTGTGTCTGTTCCCCTGGAGGCAGACAGGCATTCCTGCAGATGTGGGCTCCCCCTCCACAGCCCAAGTGGCCTGGCAGCAGCGCAGGGCCGACAGGCGCTTGCCACCTGCTAAGTTTGGCGGTGGGATGCACACAGGAATCGGGACTAATGCTTGGCTGGGGTTGGATCGCTGGGCAGGTGCGGCCCCCCTGGCAAGTGGGGCCCCCGGGAAACTGCATGCCCATTCGGTAAGATGGCCCAGGCCGTATCCCGGAAGTGGGGAAGGGTATCTGTCAAAAACAGGTACCCGTTCACCCCTCCACCCTGAAAGGTGCCAAATGTGGCAGCGGAGGGGGGGAGGAAGCAAAAGAGCCGAAATTCGACTTTTGGGTGGAACTCCGCTTTAACACAGTAATACACCAAAGAGAGTACATCAAAGTTGATATATGAAGAGATTCCCAATTTAGGACAGATAAAAGAATATAACATTGCATAGATTCCCAACACTATAGATATCCTTTTAAGAAAATCCTAAGATTATAGGGGAAAAATTCCTATACCGAGACCTATGTACCAAGGTGTATTAATGAAGTCCATGGAGCTATTGGAGTAATTAGGAAAATGAATTTGAATAATAAAACTTAAAATGCTTTAGCAGAGGAAGAAAATAAAAAAAAGAGAAGAAAAGAAAAAGTCAGGGTAAAGATTAGAAGAAGAGGATAAGAAGGGAGTCCTGTGGGGCGTGCACCGGGAGATCACCTTAATTGAGAGAAATGTAGAATTAAATCTGGAGGGTTGGGTATATGACGCCCACGGTTGCCATACTTTAAAGTGGTTGAAAACCCACTTTAAAGACATTTACCTATAGGTAAGCCTATCTTGGGTGAAATTTAGATAAAAATACCCCCGGGACAGTCAGGGCTAGTACATTCCATAATGGATAGCCTCTTACCTTTTAGAAGAAATACTTACCTTGAAAATTTCTTCTCCAGCGCTGCCATCTCAGGTGTGGGCAGCTGAAGCCAGCGCGTCCTCTTCCACGTCCTCTTCGGTGACGTCAGAGTCCCAGAATGCCCTGCACCGGGCATTCTGATTTTGGGCCATTGCTGATTGCAACCTGAAAAAGAAATGGATACTGACGATTTTTTATTTTTTTTGTTTACTTACCTTATTATACAGTAGAAGAAAATATACTCACCTTCCTTCCACTTCCTCCCTCTGCGGCCGTGGTCACTTCCGGTTTGCGATGACTCCTGGGAGCTGAACGTAATCGCTCCCAGGAGTCAATGCGCCTGCACCGCCCCGCTCGTCACTTACGGTGCAGGCGTGGCATTCACTGCTAAACAGCTTCTGGGCATGCCCAGAAGCTGTGCAGGGATGCCGCGCCTGCCCTGGAAGTGACGAGCGGGGCCGGTGCAGGGCATTGTGGAACTCTGACATCACTGAAGAGGACATGAAGAGGGACGCTGTGGCTTCAGCTGCCCACACATGAGATGGCAGTGCTGGAGAAGAAATCTTCAAGGTAAGTATTTCTTCTTACAGGTAAGTGCGACCCGGGACAGTTCAGAGGCTATCCATTATGGAATGTACTAGCCCTGACTGTCCCGGAGGTATTTTTAGCTAAAGTTGACCCCCCGAGGCCGGAACTCCACTTTAAAGTGAAATATATTATGAAGCAGGGTATAGATCCTGACCCATGGTCTGCACACCCTAGGACAAGCCCACCATATATGAGCCATGGTCCCCTCCTGTAAGCAACCCCGAAACCACAAAGAGGAATATGATGATATAAACCTAGCCAACCTAGCCGGCGTGTACTACCATCTATACAAGACCTATACTATCTATACCAGTGATGGCGAACCTTGGCACCCCAGATGTTTTGGAACTACATTTCCCATGATGCTCAACTACACTACAGAGTGTATGAATATCATGGGAAATGTAGTTTCAAAACATCTGGGGTGCCAAGGTTCGCCATCACTGATCTATACTATACAGTAGATAGATCTAGATCTATACTATGCATTCTCCAAAACCAGGACATTCCGAGAGCATTTCGAAAGAGCTATTGTCATAAACTGTCAATCCTCCCGGTCCAGCTGTTTTCCAAGGTCTTTTTCCCATTGTAAGTGATAGGGCCGAATGGGGGGTTTTCAATGGAAGATAATGGACGTGTTAAGAAGAGATTTTAGTCCTAGGGAGTGGGGTCGAGCCCTGCAAAGGCTTTCAAACGGGGTCAACGTGTATGGCGTAGGTTTAGTTATTGTAAGTTGTTGAAGGAAGTTGTATGAATCTATAGTATTCTTGCAGGGGAATATCATGAGAGGTTCTGAGAGTTTCAAAGGTGAGCATTTTAGCAGGGGTAAATAGGGAGTGAGCATCAATAAAACCATTATCAGTCCACCAAGAAAATTGTTGGGGGTTTTCACAGCTGGGAGGAAACATTGGACAGTGAGTAGGGCGTAATAAAAGGTAAATGGGGGGAGATTAAGTTAGCCGAAAATTTAACGGAATCCCATAATCAAAGAGAATGAGTCAAACAAGGCCCTAATTTAGCTGGATGGTATTTAGGGGGAAACAGCCTATTCCTCATGCTATGGACTCTTTTTATAGTCTGTTTATCAGAGACCATATCACGTACCTGATCAGAGGCCGAGGTGCTGAGAGGGCTTCCCTTGTGGCTAAGTGCAAGGCACCCCTGGAGGTTGAGACAGGGAATGCTGTGCCCAAAGGAACAGGGGTAGCCGGCTGCGGCAAGCTCCAGTGAGGAGGTGACTGCTATGGTAGTAGACACGTAGTGCGCGCTGAAATGCAGGTTGCCTTGAAGGTGACTGGAGGAGGTAGCCAGGCGTGCGACAAGAGCGAGGTCAAGGTCAAGCCAAGGGGTCAAACACAGTTAATCAAGCAGTAGAGGAGTCCGAAGGAGCAAGCCAGGGGTCATACACGGGAACAGCAGACTGGAGCAGAGTAGGTAAACAAGCCGGTGGTCGGAGCCAGGAGGAGAGACAAGACAGGTGAGACAAGCCGGGTCGGTATCAGGTAATCCAAGTAAACAGGAACACAGGAAACAGGAAGCTGAAGATCATCCAGCAACTAATGGCTGGAGCAGGCTGGTTTAAATAGGCCACTGGGCGTCGCTGCATTAGTGTGGGTGGAAGATCCAGCTCTCTTGTGGGAAGTTTCCTTACAGACCACCCACAGGATGTAACCATTCCTCTTGACCACTCACAGGTCATTTTGTGAGTGAGGTCATCAACACATGGTTGCACTTCCCCCCACAACCACATGGTCAATTGGATATGCGGCAGCCATCTTTAAATACACAACGTCAAAAGCTCACTAAACCGCCTGTGGGTGAGAGATAATATTAGACATGTAGGGAACATTTGTCACGAATCAGTTAAAAAATATCTACAACTGATACACCCAGATAAACCTGTGACTATGCAGAAAGGGGAATACCTAACCCCCCTCTGACCAGATATTTCATACATTATAGGTAGTTTCCAATCAATTTTCCACACTGCACACATTTAGAGCTTATGCCCATCTGTACTGCATTTTCATAGACTTTTACGACTTTTCTTATCTTACCCTAAGGCTATATGGCTATCTATATCACTAAAGGATAATGTTATCTCCATTTATTGCTTCATCGATATTCCAGTAACATTCATTCTGCGATAATAGGGATCAAAATCTCTGATGTACAAAGCGCTGCCGGAGATCAACAGTAGCGGAAAAAGTAAACAAGGGAATGTTTGAATCCCCCCAATTAAACTGCCAGGTAGTAAAGTAAAAAGAATTGAGCGTTATTTAAGCTTATGTGACAGTGGGACAGCCCCAATACTCATCTGACCCATCTCTAGTAAAAAAGGATTTCTAAGTCCCAGAGGGCCCATGTGCAAGAACAAAGTTTGCCCACCCCTCTCCAATTGAACTGCCAGTCAAGTGAAAATTATTTAGCAGTGTCAAAGTCTACATGACAGTGGGACAGGTCCCAACACCAATCTGATCCATCTTTATTAAAAAAAAAAAAGCATTTTATGTCCCAGTGGACCCATGTGCAAGAACAATGTTTGCCCACCCCTCACTGATTCAACTGCCGATCAAGTAAAAAGGATTGATCAGTGTCTAAGTCTATGTGACAGTGGGATGAGTCCCAACACCCATCTGACCCACATGTAGGAAAAGAAGGCCCCTAAATTCCATATTGCCCATGTGCAAGAACAATGATTGACCCACCCCTACCCCAATTTAACTACTGGCCACAAGGAAATACTTATTCACTGTGTATCAATTGAAAGCTTGGAAGAAATGAGCAGTCCCCATGTCTATGTGACAGTGGGATGAGTCCCAACACCCATCTGACCCACATCTAGGAAAAGAAGGCCCCTAAATTACATAGGGCATATGTGCAAGAACAATGATTGACCCACCGCTAACCCAATTTAACTACCGACCACAAGGAAATACTTATTCACTGTGTATCAATTGAAAGCTTGGAAGAAATGAGCAGTCCCCATGTCTATGTGACAGTGGGATTAGTCCCAGCACCCATATGACCCACCTCTAGTAGAAAAGACTCCTATGTCCTATAGGGCCCATGTGCAAGAACAATGTTTGATTAAGTAAAAAGAACTGTGCAATGTCTAATGGCACTTTTCCACTGCAAGTACCAGCTCGGCTCCACTCGGCCCTGCTTGGCCCTACTTGGCCCGGTTTGCTTTTCCACTGCTGGTACCGCATGGTATGGTGTTGGAACGGTTCGGTACGGTTTGGTATGGTTTGCTTTTCCACTAAAGTAGTACTAAAGTTAAGTGGGTGGAATAACAACGATTCTCTGACCAATCAGTGGCTAGTAGTGACTGCATGCAAAGGATTGTGGGATATGGTACCTCTTGGAACCACAATCGAGGTGGTACTGTTTTAGAGAGCCGTACCGTTCTGTTCCATGTAGTGGAAAAGCGCCGCCGTACCGTACCGTACCGAACCGTTCCTACACAGTACCATGCGGTACCAGCAGTGGAAAATCACAAAAGCGAGCCGAACCGTTCGGTTCCATGCAGTGGAAAAGCACCATAAGTCTACGTGACAGTTGGATGGGTCCCAATACCCATTTGATCCACCTCTAGTAAAAAAAAATAAAAATAAGTCCCATAGGGACATCAGACCAGAAAGAGGGTCAACTGAGGAAGAAGGAGGGACAGAGGGTTTTGGTTCCTAAAGAAGGACAGTGCCCTATAACGAGGGGAAGGTGGGAGCTTTGATGCGGGAAGCTTTGCTGACTTGAAAATCTCCCTACAAGTGGGTCTGACTCTTTCCTGAGCTACCAAATGGAAGCAAGGATCAACGTACTACATTTTCTGCAAATTAAACTTTCCCAACCTTTCTACCCATGATGAACCCTTTGAAAAATGTCTAGGGGGTCAAGGAACCTTTGCCAATTTATTGGTGGTCAATGGAAAAATGCACTTTACTTTGGTGGCTGGTGGGAAGAATGCTTTCTACAGTGGTGGTCAGAATGCCGCTCTTACAGAGAACTACAAAGATTATTTGGTTCATGTAGATGGTTCTGCCCAGTGGTCTTTACCCTGGAACTATGCAGGTGTGTCAGGGAACTACCAATATCCTGGCGAATCAGCGAATTTGCGCATTGGCGCAAATGCGCATGCGCGCCCAAACATGGGCAAACGCAGTCTGGAATGTGCGTGCGCCAATGCGCACGCGCGTACGCCATGCGTAATGGCGCTTGGCGCCAAACGGCCTATTTAAAGCCAGCAGCCACAACAACTAGTTGCTGGATGATCAACAGCCTCCCGTGTTCCCTGTGCCTTGTTAACCTGCTGATCTTGACTTCTCGTTGCCGACCCGGACTGTTTGACTTTGCTTCTCCTGGCTCCTGACCCCTTGGCTTGCTCTTGGATTCCTGTTGTCTTCTCCAATACTTGACCTCGGCTTGGCTCTTGACTTCGCTCCAGTATTCTCCCAGTCTGTTCCTGTTTGCACCTTGTAACTGCCTGGTTTGCCAAAGTGTTCCAGACCTGCTTGGGACTTCTCAACAAGTTGGTTCCTGCTTACATCTGGTCATCCCAACCGGCAACCCGTGCTACTTCGGGCACAGCACTCCCTGTCCCACTTCCAGGGGTGCTCTGCACCTAGCCGCAAGGGGAGCCCTCTCTACACTCCGGCTTCGGATCAGGTACGTGACAAGGTGCCATCAAATGGGAGGTCAATTAGTCAGAGATCAAGGAACCCCTAGCAGCCTCTGGGGGAACCCTAGGTTCCATGAAACCTTGGTTAAGAATAGCTGGGTTAGACAACTGCAAGTCCAAGACAATTTGTTCAAGGATAGGCAAGCCTCTCTCGTCTTTCTCAGGAAAATATCTCAACACAGATACTCTCTATAAGTCTCCACTATTGTTAGTGTGCAGAGACGTCTCAAGTTTCTGGCATGTGATCGAATTAATCTGTTCCTTCATTCTCGAGGACTAAGTAATTATGGGGTATAATGGTCCTGCCTATTGTTAAACTGCTGATTAACTGGCATTCCTGTGTCTTCGTACCTGAGATTGTTGAGCTGCTACCAGATCTCTGTGATGATATTGTAGACTATGGGAAAGATTGCTGTGTGACTTGTAAGAATGAACATCTCAATTTGATCCAATGTCCACAACTGAGGTTTACAAAATCGGTAAATACTGGCCAGATCAGATTGCGCTAGACCTGAATTGTTGATAATCAGCTTATGGGTTCAGGAGGTTGTGTGAGAAGTTTCTTACTTTAGGCCTCCGTCATCCCAGCCAAGTGTGGGGAGTTCTCCCCAGAAGAAACAAAGACAGAAATAAAACCCTGAATAAGGTTAGAAAAATCTCCTTCTATCTAAAACTAAAAAAATAGAAACGTTTTGGCTTACATTTTGTTGAAAGTGTATCATCAAACGGGCAGAGTTAGGCCTATGTCATACTATTGATCCTGTTGTTTGGCTAAAACTCAATTGTGAAAAGATTGCTAAAGCCTACAGTCACCAACGGTGGAGTGACATGTTGCTCATCCAACAGGCAAGTTCTCACCATTGATAGACTCAAGAGGGTGACATGGTATCACGTACCTGGAGATGAGCCTGACACTGTGAGGAAGGCCTCCCTTGCGCCTCCGACTCGGGACCCCTGATAGTGCAGACAGGGGACGCTTGAGTGTAGAGTAGCACGAGCGCCTGGAGACTTGCTTGGAGCGGACGATGGCTACTGGTGAAGGTCGCCAGAGAAGTCCGATGAGCAGGATGTTGAGCAGGCAGCAGGTGCTGGAAGCAGGGGTTCCTGGGTAACAGGAGGAGCTTCCTATGCAGGATGGACGGATCTGGAAATGACAGAAGCGTGGAAAGACAAGCCGGGTCATGGGGCCAATCGATAACGTAGAAGCCAGTAGGAGCAGACAGGAAGAGAGGTCACGGGACAAGCCAAGGTCGGTGCAGGTGGAGATCAGAGAATCGTCAGGACAAGCCGGGTCTGGAACTTAGGAACAAGATGCAGGTAAACAGGTAACAGGTATCCAAGGCTGAAGACAAAGCAGCACTAGAGCAGTGCAATGGCTGGGTTTAAATAGTCCCTTTGGCGCCAATGTCTAACGTACATTTGCGTACTCACTAACTTGCGTGCGCGGTTGCGCAAGTTCGCGCATGCGCATTGGCCATTATCAGGTTTCTGACAGGAACATGTCTTTGCACAGCAAACGTTTTCTTACACATGGCCTTTACGGTTAGGGTGAAGGGTTGGAGATAGGTTAGGTGGTCTGGGACACTGTTGCAAGTGTTTAGTTATAATATGTTTTCTGCATCAAAAACCCCACTATTAGTAGCTACCGTTGTGCCATCCCAGACTTTCCAACAATCCGAGCATCCTACAGCCTTGACCCCTGTATTCCTCTGCCAGTTTGGTGTTCTTATGCTGATTCTAGCACCCAGCTTTGGCTGAGTGGTCTCCTGCCCAACAGAAGTACAATTATTCCGGAAGATTGAGGCAGCGGCTCGGGATGCAGAGCATGGTCAGGTAAGAAATCCACTGACAACAATGT
This sequence comes from Pelophylax lessonae, assembly GCF_965119305.1. NCBI lineage: Eukaryota > Metazoa > Chordata > Amphibia > Anura > Ranidae > Pelophylax > Pelophylax lessonae. The sequence goes on along the minus strand of NC_138779.1, from coordinate 211,393,048 downwards.
CCCTCACTGAGACTAGTGTCCCCCACTGAATACCAATGCCTCCTCCCCAACTGATTATCAATGTCCCCCACTAAAACCACTGTCACTGACACCAATATTCCCCACTGACACCAGTGATAGACACTGACATCAGTGTTCCTCACTGAATGTCACATACCTGACTGTGGAGCCCAAGATGACCAGGGTGGCCTCTAATGTAATTCCCATTCAAACACCCCAGGTAGTAAAGACAGGGACTGCTAGGGCAGTGGAAGGGTGCATGTGCCACTAAGCTGGAGTGGTGAACTTGAGCTAGGAAACACAGGAGTCCTTACAGCAGCTGTATGGAGCCGGGTCACACAAGGTTTGTTCAGCAGAAACCAGGCAGGATCAGGTTCAAGGTCAGATTTAGGCAGGAGTCGGTAAGGTGCTGGTGGCAGGGCACCAAGTCAAAAGGCAGGATAGCGGTCAGAAGTCAAAGCTGTGGTCAGTAGCACAAGTGTGCAGCAGACAAAACAGGCAGGGGTGATCCAAGAGAGGTGTCAGATGTAGCCGGATCAAGAACTAGAGCAGACTTTTAGGAGCTCAGGATACAGGTACTAGAGCTAAAGACTATCCAGCACTGAGGCTAGACTGGCCTCCTTGGGTTTAAATAAGCTTCCCCAGGATCTATGGGCACGCCCGTGCGCACTCCAATGCTCATGCGCATGCACTTTCTTGTCCTTGCCCTTCTGATTAGGCTTCTATGCTCACGACCCTGCACATGCGCATAAAGATGAGCACTTGTTGCATGAGCTCCCTTTCACTGAACATCAATGTCCCCCTTAACTTCAATAAGCACCAGTGCTCCCCCCGACCCCTGCCCCATACAAAGCACCACTATGCCCTGCACTGAGAACCTATGCTGCCTCTTTTGACCCAACTGGGGCACTTTCATATCACTGATCACTGACACCAATTATGTTCTTCCTCTCACTGATCACATTTTTTCTTCTGCTGACCACCAATACCCGGAATTATTTTTACTCCCACTGATCACCAGCACTGGATTTTTCTTCCTCTTTCTACCCCCGATACAGATTGTTTTTTTTTCCCCACAAACATTCTTTATAGACAACTCAAACATTTCTGAACTACTGCTAGAAAGTGGCACAAGGGGGTCAATCAGCTGTGCTGACAAGATGCATGCTGATAGCAGGAGAGAAGAGAGTGACAGGGAGATGAGCTCATCACTGTGCTGGGCGGGTCCAGGGCCAGTGCCGGGAGAAGGTCATCCAGCGCCCAGGGCAAGGATGCCAAACTGCGCCCCCCTTCCCTTAGGATTAGGGTTAAGGCGCCCCCTATCCCTGCAATAAACCATTGCACCCAGGGGCAACCGTCCCTCCTGCCCACCCCTTGTCCCGGCCCTGTCAAGGACAACCTGGGCTCTGAGAGTGTGGGTTGAAGGATGTTGCCCATCAGATTGAGGGCGCTTAGTGGCAGAAAAAAAAGGTAAGCCCCGGTTCACACTACCGCGACTTGTCTGGCGGCTGGTCAGCCTGACAAGTCGCGGTCCATTCTGTGCTACGGGAACCATTCTAATAGGAGCGACTCAAGTTGCTCCGACTTAGAAAATAGTTCCTGTACTACTTCGGGCGACATCAGAGCGACTTGCATTGACTTCCATTATGTGAAGTGCGGTGCACGCGACTTCACAGGTCGCCCCCGAAGTCGGATCGCCATAGTGTGTACCGACACTGAATCTCTGGACTGACTGTGAATATTGAAGAAAAAGCAGGTTCTGTTATTTAATCTTTTAGGTTCGGTTCACATATATGGGAATTGGATGCATTTTTAACCGCATCCAAATCGCATAATGGGAATTGGTCCTGCTTTCAAAGGAGCCAGTTAACACATGTGAACACACCAGATTAAAAAGGATCTTGTGTGAAGCGATCCTGTTGGACAAACTGACTCCTTATGAAAAACTTCGGAGGCCCTGGATTGACTATTGCCTGCCTCCAGGCTTTGACGATTCCCTTGTACTTTCTTGAACTCAGGTCCTCACTACCTTGCCCTACATACCCACCTGGGCCCCCAGTGGGGGTTTGGGACTCTCTCCAGGCCCCTACTATACCCTCCCCTCCTCGGCCCCTTTCGTTCCCCCTGATTTCCTACTTACCCCCCTTTCCCCCCACATTGCCTTAGGCATTCCTGTACCTGTTTTCCATAATGGTACTATTCCACTGCAAGTACCGGCTCGGCTCCACTCGGCCCTGCTTGGCCCAGTTTGGTTTTCCACTGCATGGTACCACATAGTACGGTGTTGGAACAGTTCGGTACGGTTTGATACGATTTGCTTTTTCACTAAAGTAGTACTAAAGTAAGTGGGTGGGATAACAACGATTCTCTGACCAATCAGTGGCTAGTGGTGACAAACAGTCAAGGCTGCATGCAAAGGATTGTGGGATATGGTAGCGGCACGGCCCTCTTGGAACCACAACCAAGGTGGTACTGTTTAAGCGAGCCGTACCGTTCGGTTCCATGTAGTGGAAAAGCACCGCCGTACCGTACCGTACCGAACCGTTCCTACACCGTACCATGCGGTACCATGCAGTGGAAAAGCACAAAAGCGGGCCGAACCGTTTGGTTCCATGTAGTGGAAAAGCACCGCCATACCGTACCGAACCGTTCCAACACTGTACCATGCGGTACCATGCAGTGGAAAAGCACAAAAGCGAGCCGTACCATTCGGTTCCATGTAGCGGAAAAGCGCCGCCGTACCGAATCGTTCCTACACCGTACCATGCGGTACCATGCAGTGGAAAAGCACAAAAGTGAGCCGTACCATTCGGTTCCATGTAGCGGAAAAGCGCCGCCGTACCGAATCGTTCCTACACCGTACCATGCGGTACCATGCAGTGGAAAAGCACAAAAGCGAGCCGTACCATTCGGTTCCATGTAGCAGAAAAGCGTCGCCGTACCGAATCGTTCCTACACCGTACCATGCGGTACCATGCAGTGGAAAAGCACAAAAGCAAGCCGTACCATTCGGTTCCTGTCACGGAACCATGAACCAGACGTACAACAACAGATAAGTGAAAATAAGACAGCTTTATTGAAAAACAAGCTATAAAGCAAAAGTCCAAACGGATGGCGAAACCGATGCAGAGTCTTTGCGAAGCCAGGGGTCAGGAACCAGCAGGGTAGTCAGACGAAGCCAGGATCAGGAACCAACAGGGTAGTCAGACGAAGCCAGGATCAGGAACCAACAGGGTAGTCAGACGAAGCCAGGAACAGGAACCAGAAGTAGCAGCAGTCTTAGTAGCATGTGAACACAGGAGGACCAAGCAGGGAACTGAAGCCACAGACCTCCTATATATATGAGCTAGGCATCCAGCTCCTCCCAGTGGGAAGGAGGAGCCGCAGGGTGGGAGGCTACAAGAAACCCAGAAACCAAGATGGCCGCCAGCACATGTCAAACGAAGGAGAACAGCAAGAAGGTAAGACCATGACAGTTCCATGCAGTGGAAAAGCACAAAAGCGAGCCATACCGAATCGTTCCTACACCGTACCATGCGGTACCATGCAGTGGAAAAGCACAAAAGCGGGCCGAACCGTTTGGTTCCATGTAGTGGAAAAGCACCGCCATACCGTACCGAACCGTTCCAACACTGTACCATGCGGTACCATGCAGTGGAAAATCACAAAAGCGAGCCGTACCATTTGGTTCCATGTAGCGGAAAAGCGCCGCCGTACCGAATCGTTCCTACACCGTACCATGCGGTACCATGCAGTGGAAAAGCACAAAAGCGAGCCGTACCATTTGGTTCCATGTAGCGGAAAAGCGCCGCCGTACCGAATCGTTCCTACACCGTACCATGCGGTACCATGCAGTGGAAAAGCACAAAAGTGAGCCATACCATTCGGTTCCATGTAGCGGAAAAGCGCCACCGTACCGAATCGTTCCTACACCGTACCATGCAGTACCATGCAGTGGAAAAGCACAAAAGCGAGCCATACCGAATCGTTCCTACACCGTACCATGCGGTACCATGCAGTGGAAAAGCACAAAAGCGAGCCGAACCGTTTGGTTCCATGCAGTGGAAAAGTGCCATTATTGGGGCTGGGTCTCCTTCTTCAGTTGCTCTTAAAACTCCATTACCACATTGCCACCTAGACCACTCCTGCACCTTGTTGTTGTCCTCTATATATTTGACGAGGCAACAAGTCCACCTTTTATCCAATCTTATTGTTACCAGTTACATGGTTGTTATATACTTCCTTCGTATTTTTTTTCTGTGACATGTTCAGACTCAATATTTACTGTATTCTATATACCGATATTGTCTTGTACCACCTTTCATTATTCTTCAATAAAATTGTTTTAAAAAAAAAAAAAAAGGGTCCTGTGCAATTTTGGGTCCAGTTCAGGTGCGATACCAGGTAAAAATTTGCACCTAAACCGGTGAACAGAACCGCAACGGACTGCCGCACTGAATCCCCAGCCGCACATGTGTGAACCCAGCCCTAAAGGGCTATTTGTGTTCATTTTGTTATTTTTGGATGGGATTTTGTTAAAAATAATAGCTGTCTAATTGAAATAACTTTAGTGTCTTGATTAAATATTTAATTTGGTGTGTTTGACAATGGTTCGAAAAAAAAAAAAAAAAGAACCTCACACAAATGCAATGACTTAACAATCATGAGAGACACAAAAGGTTTTATGTGGTCAGATACGTCTGAATCCTGAACTAATGCAGGTCCTGAGAAAAGATTATAATCCTTTAATGAATGCGATTGTAGAGCTCGGCAACAATGGCTGACTTGGCTGGCAGATTTGTTGAATAACCTGGAAAAATTCCAGCTTTAATATTTTAGGGTTTATCCAAGTTGCATAAAGCCTCGGCATTGCCATATTAATTAAAAGGTATTATAAATGAAAAAATAACAACAAAAAAATACAATAAAGCTTTTGTTGGTGAGTACATTTCTTAATTTGCTGTAAAAGCCTGCCCATATTTTTTCTTCTGAATGAAATGCTTTAGCAGAGTCTATTTATACAAAAAATTCTGGTACAAAGGCCTTGGCAGTCACATCAGCCATTGCGAATAATCCCCGTAATGTGTCTAATATGTGTATTTCCTATGCTAATGAGCTCCATTCAGTAGCCCTAATGAAGCATTTTCCTGAAATGCTGCAAACAGGAAAATACTGCATTAAATCCACTAGATGGAGCTAAAGATAATAGGAAGTACACATATATTAGACATATTACGGGGATAATTCACAATGATTGCGTGAATGCTTAAAGGTATTCACACAGAATGTTGTGCTAAAGTAGAACTATGGCCTCTGGTATGTATGTAAGCCACTCAGGTTGCTAGGAAATGTAGTCCTGTGCCTGCTGCTGTGAGTGCTGGCTGGGAAGGAGCCCGTCCACGCTCCAAAAAATGACGGATAATAGCAGAAGATCCTGGGAGCCGCACGTCGGAACAAGACTTGCTGTGTGTAGGCAAGTGGCAGTCTCAGCCTGGACACCTGGCAGGTCACGCCCTCAACGCGTTTCACTCTGCTGCAAGTAATCATGTTGGCTACACACTTTCAGCATGCTTTAAATCGCCCTAATAATAACCTCCAATCAACAAGTCAGATGTTGATAGACACGGTGGTAGGTTACATTCAGTGTTAGAACTGACCAGGACTTTTTTTCAGCGGTACCGCTGGGGAATGCGGGGGAACACAGCTCCTCCAGCAATTTATGTATGTAATGGCAAGTAATGGCTGGGTGTGCTGCAGGGTCAATTGATGATGTCTGCTGTGGGATCTATTGTCATTGGTGGGGATCTATTTTTGTGTGGGGGTTCATTGTTGCTAGTGGGGAGTCAATTGTTGTTGGGAGGGATCTACTGTTGAAGGAAATGTCTATGGTTGCTGGGTCCTGAAGGGTCTATTGATTCTAGCTTCGAGGAGATCTGTTGTTGCTGATGGGGGTCTCTTGTTGCTGGCGTGGTATTTTCTTGTGGAGGGTTCCTTTGTTTCTGGGAGGGGGAATCTGTTGTTGTGCAGGGGATCTATTTTTGATGAAGTGGAGTCTATCGTTAATGGGGGATCTATTGTTCCTGGGGGTCTACTGTTGCTGGGTTTGGGGGTCTATTGTTGCTCAATGCAGGGGATGTTACTGTCTTTTTTGTTATCATTAAAAAATTCCATTCATACAAATTACTAAGTAGCATAGAATTATACTTTGTTCTGTATTCTCTAAAAGGGGGGGGGGGTACTGGGAGATAGGTAGGTAGAGGGTGGAACCAAGGGATGATGCTCAGCAGTGGGTAGGGGGCAGAAACAAAGGGTGACTCTGAAGGAGAAAGTTCCTGCATCTATTCCCTGAGAAAAAAGCCCTGGGACCAGGGCCGGGACAAGGCCATCCAGCGCCCAGGGCAAAGATGCCAAACTGCGCACCCCCCTCCATTAGGGTTAGTGTCAGGGTGCCCACATCCCTGCAATATACCATTGCGCCCAGGGCGACCGTCCCTCCTACCCACTCCTTGTCCCGGCCCTGCCTGGGACTGACCCCCCTGGCAGGTAACATGGGTTCACCCAAGGCAAGACCCAAGTGACAACTTGGTCTACACCAGAGCATCTTACGAGGATACCCATGGCAATTGACATTGGCCCCTTCAAGGCAAAACTCAAGTGACAAATTGATCATCAACAGAGCACCCTGCAAGGCTACCCCTGACAAGTGACACAGGCTTCACCTAAACAAGACCCAAATTACAACTTTGCCAGAGGAAAGGAATGATGGACCGATGACTCTGGTGGCCCTGGGCTACCTTGCCCCAAGCTGACACTGGTCATGGCCCTCAGGATCACTCCATCAAGGGGTCGCAGCAACTGGGTAGCAATTATGTGGAGATAGGGTCAGTGTAGGAGCAGAGATTGAGGCAGGAGGCGGGTAAGAGAGCAGTTTTATGACTGAGACCCCTGGCAGGTGACATGGGCTCATCCAAGGCAATACCCAAGTGATAACTTGATCTTCACCAGAACACCCTGCAAGGATACCCATGGCAGGTGACATTGGCTTTACCAAGGCAAGACCAAAGTGACAGAGCACCCCACAAGGAATGATGAGCCGGTGACTCTGGTGGCCCCTTGGCTACTTTGCTACAAGCTGACACCTGTTCATGGCCCTCAAGATCACCCCACCAAGTAGTCACAGGAACTAGGTAGCTGTGGAGACAGGGTAATAATATGGCAGAGGGTCAGAGTAGGAGCAGAGATCGAGGCAGAAGGTGGGTAAGAGAGTGGTCAGGGTCCATCCAAAGGTCGAAGCAGGTAGCAGGCGAAATGACAAGCATTTCAACTCAGGCTGTGGCTGCTTTCTAAAGAAAATGAGCTGTAAGACTTTGCACAGACTTTGCACCTGGAATGTATTTATCCGCTTTGAACTGAAAGTTCAGTTAAAACCAGCCCAGCTCCCCACCACCATCTGGTCCCCAGAAATGGCGTTCTAAGATCACAGACGAGCACACAGTGTTTCTGTTTTTTTCTCTTTGGCCCCAGTTCCTCTTTCTGTCAGCTCTTTCCTAACTCTTTCCAGAATGGGAGGTTGCCCATCTGTGGTCTCTCTTGCTCTCTCTCCCCCACCAGCAAGAAGTCATAATCAGATTAAAGCAGATGTTTCTAGAGATGAGCCAATCATGTTGGACACATCAGGCATATTCTGCAATCTAATGCAAGGGTCATTCATGCATTTGCAGGCAGGAGCCCGTCATGTCATTGAGTGCTTTAGTTACTGTGACTTAGAGCTCGCTGAACTCCATTAATGCTGCCAGGCACCGGCAACTGCAGATGTAATCTTTCCTTAATCACCAGCAAATTAAATATTAGAAAACTAACTGTTCCAAGCTGGAGTTTAATCACATTTTTTAAAATCATGTGCTCAAGTCAAATGTGAAAAGTTTCCATTCAAAGGCTCTCAGGGGAATCTACATACCTGCTCAATGGCTCTTGCTTTCATCATGAAGATGGTAATTCTGTTACAAAAGATGCATTATGTATATAGGGGATTCTGTGATTTAAAGCACCAACATCCCAAATACATGTGGATAAATGAAAAATAGTCTATACTGTAATAGGAACGTTAAAGGTATCAATTGATATGTCAGGACCTGCATCACCACAAAGCAGCAGGATACAGGGTACAGTATACAGGGGAGGAACAGGAACAGGGGAACGGCTAGAAGGATCTGGCAGCAAGCAAAGCAAAACACTGGAGCAAAAAGGCACTAAATAACCTTCCAGCAGCCAGCATCAGGTGGAAACTGATTACTGGAGTCTGCTGGCTCCAGACACCTACTGGTAGACACCTACTGGTGGACACTGGTATTACAACCCTCCTCCCAGGGAACAACAGTGCCACCAGCAGGTGTCTCCCAGCAGCCAGCAGACTTCAGCAATCGGTTTCCACCTGATGCAGGCTGCTGGTAGGGTATTTAGGTCCTCCCCTTTCAGTGCCTTTTTGTTCCAGAGTTTCGCTTTGGTTGCTGCCAGATCTATCTAATCTTTATCCTGTTCCTACTCCTACCCTGTATTCTGCACCCTGTATCCTGCTTCTTTGTGCCTGTTCTCTCTTGTTCCTGATCGTAATGTTGCTTCCCCCTTCTCACTCTGTTCCCTGTGCCTCCAGTTTTCCCTGCTTTTCTGTGTTCACCATTTTATATATTGTATTATACTTAGGTTGATATGTATTTTGTCACTTGGTTTAGGTGTTCACTTGCATTTTCACGTTTTCTGTGTATTTTGATTATTGGTGTTTCAATGTGTTTTTGTTTCACTGTTAATTTTCTAACTTAAAGCATATACTGTATAGTCTGTAGCTGCCCAGATCTGGCCATCTCTGCTGTGTTGATTACTGACATTATATCTCATATAAGCAAAAGCCAAGTAACATCAAAGTATGATCCCAATATAAATAAAATTCCTATTTATTGGCAAATCACCATAAAAGCCCCCATATCTGTACATATAAAAGGAGCACCAGACCAAAGGATAAAAGAGTTCAAATTAATTTATTAGTTCATATTAAAAGACAAGCAACGTGTTTCAGGGGTCAGAAAAAAACATCCCTCTTCATCAGGGCAACAACAAAACACAATACAATGTTACATTCATCACATTTACATTATATTGTGATTTGTTGTAGCCCTGATGAAGGGTGAGTTTTTTATCTGACCCCCGAAACGCTTTGGGTTTTTTTTTCTTTTAGTATGAGTTAATAAATTGATTTGGACTTTTTTAACCTTTGGTCTGGTGCTGCTTCCATTAGGGCATGTTTTTTTTCTGATAATCTGTGGGGGTACCCACTGGAGGGTAGCCTTGTCTGCTGTGACCAGCCTAACTTGAGCCACTGATGTTTTTGTTCTCTCAGTACTTTGTGTGAACTCACATCCGTGCCTCCTGGATATTTTTTCTTCATTGATATAACCACCTAGTAATATCCCCGTAGGTAATCATATTAGTATAACATCAAGTTGTTCTATCGAACAAGGAAAACTATTATTTACAACTTTAACAATTGGATAGTATGAACTCTATGCGTTTCACTGACCAAGTCCACTTTTTCGGGGGATATAGGGGTTACACATTATGTGTTAAATTATACTTTTTATTCAACTACATTTCTAAAAACAATATACCATAGGACTGGGGTCCATAAGGAGGATTGAGGAGGACTGCATGGTACCAAAGTGAGATATGGCTCACTCATTGCTTAGATTAGCCTCCTTAGGCTTTTGATGGTTTCAAGTTGTAAAAGAATTTGAATCCAAATTGTGGCATCCCAGAAACAACTTGCACCCCCCAGAAAGTATTCTATCAGCATTTAAACTATAAGGTCCTTTCTTCCTAGCACAGGCAGACCAAAAGGGTTACATGAGGCCCTTATGGTTTAGCTAATGATGGACTACTTCCTGGGGGATACAAGTTGTTTCAGTGATGTGACCAATGGTCTTCATTAATATTCCCTGTGGACCCCTGTCCTATGGTATATTGTTTTTATAAATAAGGATGTGTAAATAGTACTTATAACCTGCTAGTAACATCCCAACAGTTATTCATATCAGTATAATGTTTTGTTCAATCCAACACCGGAAACTATTATTCATAGCTTTAATGATGGGATAGTATTCACAGACTTCATCAGGAGATATGGAGATTACAGAATATGCTATATGTAATTTTTACAAATTCAAATTTATAAAAAAAAATAATAATAATATTCCATAGGATAGGAGGCCACAGAGAGTGCTGGTGGAGGACTACATGGTACCACCACCATATCCTGAAATCAACTTGTATCCCCCAGGAAGTCTTCTATTAGCAGATAAACCATAAGGTCTTATGCCCCGTGGCACACACAATAACCATATCTGATATTGATGACTCAGGGATGTTGATCAAACTGTTAAGCCAAAAAGATGGTTAGGTTCAGGCAGCCAATTAGATTGGCAGATGAGGCTGATTTTTAAATCGGTTTAGTCAACCATGTACCTTTAAATTCCTCATCACTAATCCAAGCTTACTGAACAGTTCTAAAGAGAGAGACAGATGGGGGAGGCAAAGGGGCCTCTTTTGGACAGAAGGGGTAAGCAGGCAGTTGAGATGGGTCTCACTGAGACACAATTGGGGGGGGGGGGGGGACTGAAGTCAGAGTGTCCATACTGGATGCTTCATCCTCATTGTATGTTCAGCCCCTGAACAGCACAGCTTCATTGGTTGTTATGGGGCAGACGCCGGCCACCTGCACCATACCAACTAATGACATTGTGCAGCTTTGTCACCTGCATCCTAGCAACCAATGATGCTATGCAGTCTGGCCACCAGCATTCTAGCAACCAAGGACTTAGTGTAGCCTGGCCCCCAGTGTCCTAGTAACCTATTATGCTGTGCAGTCCAGTCACCGGCATCCTAGCAACAAAAACCATCAGCCTCCTCAACCAATGATGTACAACCCAGGCCACCAGTGTCCTTGCAACCAATAATGCTGTGGCTCGGCCACCAGCATCCTAGAAACCAAGGACACTGTGCATCCAGTGTGCAGTCCAGTCACCAGCATACTAGCAACAAAGGCCAACCAGCCTCCACAACCAATGGTCTACAGCCCACCAGCATCCTACAAACCAAGGACACTGTGCGTCTCGGCCACTAGTATCCTAGTAACCAATGATGCTGTGTGGTTCCGCCACCAGCATCTGAGTAACCAGGAACACAGTGCAGCTAGGCCACCAGCATCTTAGCAACCAATGATGCTGTGTGACGCCATCACCATGGTCCTATCAACCAAGGCCACTGTGCAGCCTTCAGCATCCTAGTAACCAACAGCGCTGTGCAGCCCAACCCCCAGCGTCCTATAAACCAATGACACTGTGCAGCATCCTAACAACAAATGACGAGGGGATAATTGCTTGCCCCAGGTTGCATTCTTCCCTGGCTTGGCCGTGGGATGATCATACATACCCCATGTAGTTTTTAGTGCTGTGAGGCAACAATGCTAAACTCTAGTTTTCCCAGCTGTAAAAAACTGTCCACGTATTTTATTTTATTTATTGCTTTATTCCATTTTAATTTCCTAATCTGCTACAGACATTACAGCAGGCAAATTATTTATTACATTTTCATTGTTTGCAATTGCCACGTTGTTTTAATTAATGTTTATTTGCCTAACTCAAACAACCATGAACTAGGTTGAGACATGGTATAATTCAAGACAATGGCGTTTGTTTAATATGCAATTTACTTATTAAATCATAATTCCAACATGGAACAACGTCATTTTGGGATGACACGTTGCTCTTACCCTGTACCTGCTCTGACAGCGGGGAAACAAAAAATTAAAAGTACTGATCACAAGAATATAGAGTTAAAGTGGAACTGCCATTCAAATACACTCTTCAGCCAAACAGCTAAATACACAGGTAAAATACATATGGAGACTCTGAGATTTACACAGCTTTGGCCCCCCAGCACAACCCTATCTAGCAAGGGAGGGGACCTGACCTTTCTCTGCTGCTGTTTCACTTTCACTTACAAGTCATTTCCTACCTCCACCCTGTGGCTGGACAATTAAAGTAGAAGCAGCAGACTGTTGAGCTCATCTTTATATCCCTCTGCACTCTCCTCCTATTATTATTATACAGGATTTATATAGCGCTTAACAAAATGAAGGCAGACATTACAGTTACAATACAATTTGGAACAAAAGGAATCAGAGGGCCCTGCTCGTTAGAGCTTACAATCTAAAAGGGAGGTCAATTGATACAAAAGGCAATAGCTGTGGGGGATGAGCTGATGGAGCAAGTGAAACAGTGTTATTAGTTAGTAGCCGGGTAGGCTTCTTTAAAGCGGAGTCCCGGGCCACAAAATCAACATAATCCGTTTTAGGCCATCCACTTCCTATTTGTCACCTGAAAAAGAAATGGATAGTTACGATTTTTTTTTTTGTTTACTTACCTTGTATTTGAAGAAAAATATACTCACCTTTTTTGCACTTCCTCCCTCTGCGGCCGCGGCCCGCGCCGTCACTTCCTCATTGCGTTGATTCCTGGGAGCTGAACGTCATCGCTCCCAGGAATCAATGCGCCTGCACGGGCCCTGCTCGTCACTTCCGGTGCGGCACCGCATTCCCTGCTAAACAGCTTCTGGGCATGCCCAGAAGCTGTGGAGGAATGCAGCGCCGCACCAGAAGTGACGAGCAGGGCGGGGCCGGTGCAGGCGGATTCTGGGAGAAAAGGACGCGGAAGAGGACGCAGAAGAGGACGCGCTGGCTTCAGCTGCCCACATCCGTGATGGCAACGCTGGAGAAGAAATTTTAAAGGTAAGTATTTCTTCTAAAAGGTAAGTGCGACCCGGGACAGTACAGAGGCTATACATTGTGGAATGTACTAGCCCGGACTGTCCCGGGGGTATTTTTATTGAAAAAAAAATGTTGTGGCCGGAACTCCGCTTTAAAGAGAAGGGTTTTCAGGGATCGTCTAAAGATGGATAGATAAGGGGACAGTCGGACAGATTGGGATAGAGAGTTCCAAAGAATGGGAGAAGCTCTGGAGAAATCCTGGAGGCGAGCATGGGAAGAGGTGACAAGGGAGCTAGAGAGCAGGAGGTCTTGGGAGGACTGAAGAGAACAGCTTGGTTGATATTTTGAGATCAGGTTAGTGATGTAGCTGGGGGCAGAGTTGTGAATGGCTTTGTAAACTATCAGCATGCTTAATGCCCAGCAGCATACTCAATCGGCTTTTCGTGTTGCTTCCCCTTTAGAGCTTTGTTGTACAGGCGGTAAAGTGACCTTGGCGGCCTGTGTCTACGTTCTTCCTTCCGCTCCATCGTTGCAGCCTTTTTTAAGCCTCTTCTGCATTCAACACTTCTGGGGTTGGGGAAAAGTGTCTACTATGCGCCCTTGTTCCTTCCACCAACCCCTTCATGCACAGCAGCACACTCTATTGGCTTCTCATGCTGCTTCCCCTTTAGAGCTCTGTTGTACAGGCGGTAAAGTGACCTTGGCAGCCCATGTCTACTTTCTTCCCTCCGCTCCATTGTTGCAGCCTTTTTTAAGCTTCTTCTGCAATCAACACGTCTGGGGTTGGGGTAAGGTGCCTACTATGCACCCCTGTTCGTTCCACCAACCCCTTCTTCACTGAGTCCTGTAAAGATGTCAGGAGCAAAGTGTTGGGGGGGGGGCACAAGTATCTAACACTATGTTGAATGCTGAGAAAGCTTACAAAGGCTGCAGGGGTGGAGGGAAGGTAAGAGACATGGTGAGGTGACCTTGGTGACCACTTTCTCCTACCTTCCCTCCGCTCTATTGCTGGAGCCAATGTAAGACTCTTCAGCATTCAGCCCATGCCCACCATTTGCCCTGGATCCATCCACCAAACCCCTTCTTTTCTGCTGAGTCCTGTAGTGACATCAGGATTGAAGGATCCACAGGTATCCGCAGGGTGCCCAGGTATCTAACACTCCCAGAAATGTTGAATACCAAACAGGCTACACCGCTGGAGCGGAGGGAAGGTAGGAGACCCGGGCCACCAGGGAAGTGTAAATAATACCTTTTCTATAGCAGGGACCTTTTCTCTGGATTTCTGTGAAAACTTAATAGGGTCACTTTAAGAACTAAACCATTTTAAATAGATCATTTGCTTCTCTAAAAACAGAAGTTGATGTCTTTCTTAGGAAAGTGATCCATGCAAAAAACCAACGTCAATGCAAACAAATCAGTTGGTGAAACTGTTTATTCATCAATTTTACAGTTGTACATTATACTTTTTCTCATCAATTTTTTCCATCTCATGATAGTTAAATAGTCATTCACAATGGGTTTGCAAAATTTTTTTAAACTGTAAATATAAATATCGGGATGTGGCTTTTTTGGCATAACTACATTGGTTCAGCTTGGACCAATGTAAGAATATTTGTGTCATATGTGGCCGTTCTCTGTAGAAGGTGGAAAACACTGTAGTAGGCAACCCTTCAACAGAGATCATTGTTAGCTTCATGGTCTGGTTGTCAGGAGCCAGATCTGAACCTGCAACCTCTGCTGTGTCTGGCAGTATCTCTTGCCTTGCCTTATGTCTTATTTCTCTTGAACCTTGAACCTTTGCTCCTCCCATGAACTTCCTTTTTTATCTGTGCCTTTGCACTTCCTATTTGCCAGATTATTGTGCTCCCTCCAGCAAATATTTTGCTCTTGTCACTCCTGTTGGTGTCTGTAACTTTGTTACCACTTGTTACTGACCTCTGGCTTATTCCTCAAGTACACTTTAGCTTGATACCAACCTGCTAGCACTTATTACCAACCTTTGGCTTGTTTACTGACTACGCTTCTGCTTGATCCCTATCTGCTATATCTGCTACTGGACCCCGCATTTCTCATCTTCTGGAGGGGCAATCCAGGGGACTATTACCTGGTACTAACATGCAGCAAAACCTCCACCATCAGGAGCTCTGGAAAACACAGGTTAGTGCTTAAACTCCCGTACCTTGGGTGAGCCCAAGTCATTTGCCAGGGTGATCTGCGTTTATACTTATCCTGCTGGTCGGTAGGAGCCTCTCTACTTCTATAGCTGCTGGTCTCCGAGCCTGACCCCTGACTATGACAACAGTACAGAGCAGAAGCTAACAGTGATCTCTGTAGTAGTAGGCAGTGCCGGCAGAAGGTCATCCAGTGCCCAGGGCAAGAATACCAAACTGTGCCCCCCCCCCTTTTACTTGGGGTTAGGGTCAGGGTGCCCCCATCTCTGCAATAAACCATTGCGCCCAGGGCAGCCATCCCTCCTGCCAGCCCCTTGTCCCGGCCCTGGTAGTAGGGCGCTATTCAGGGAACACTGCATTTTCTTAATGAATGCAAAGCAATCTCTGATTGAATGAGGTGATTTTACAATCTCCACCTCATCCAATCAGAGAACACTTTGCATTCATTGAGAAAATGCAAAGTGTTCTCTGAATGGAGCCCTACTATAGAGATCACCGTTAGCTTTCGCTCGGTACCAGGAGTTTGCAATGATTTCTGCAGTAGGGTTGCCTAATCCAGCTTCTGCAGGTATCGGTCAGATATGGCACATACATATCTACTTTGATCAAAGCTGGACCAATGTAACTTTGCAAAAAAAAAAAATATCTGGATATCTACTTTAATAGCTGATACTATTTTGCACTTGCTTTGACTTTATTGTAGATAAACCATCATTTGTATAAAATTTCCACAACTTTACGATGAAAGAAATAAGGACAAGGTATGGATTGATGAGTCCGATGTGTCTTCATGTTCTACCTCTAAATTTGTGCTCACAATATGCACATTTAGCAACTCTCCAGCATGACAACCAGATTGGTTTGCAATATGCGCAGCACAATGAAACGGGGACCTGTCAATCAAACAGCATCCTCAAAGATATTTTTAAACCATATGAAAGAGAAATGTGAGGAAGATAAAAAAAATGTTTCAGAGTTTTCACAAAGCTGTAATGGTAAAGGGGAATTCTGGCTTATATAATATTTAAAATCCAACTCCAGGGTTATGGATCTATCCCCAACAGCAGCACCTCTCTTCCACCCCTGAAGGTCCTCCAGGTTATATTTTAAACTCTTTAATACGTATCTTTTCCAAAGTCCTTAGGCCAGTCGTATGACTTAGCTGGGTTCTCTTTGCCTACTCTACAGACTGGGCAGTCTATGCAAGGGGGTTGATTTATTAAAACCGGAGAGTGCAAAATCTGGTTTAGCTCTGCATAGAAACCAATCAGCTTCAATTTTTTTTTTTTTGTCAAAGCTTAATTGAACAAGATGATGATGATGTTAGAAGCTGATTGGCTACTATGCACAGCTGCACCAGATTTTGCCATTTCCACTTTCAGCAAATCAACCCCAAAGGGTCAACATGGGGAAGGGTACCTGTCAAAACAGGTATCTGTTCCCCCCTGAAAGGTGCCAAATGTGGCACTGGAGGGGGGGGGGGGGGAGCAAAAGAGCGTAAGTTCCACTTTTGGGTGGAACTCCGCTTTAAGCTTTGCCCAAAAAAAAAAAAATGGAAGCTGAGTGGTTTCTATGTAGAGCTGCACCAGATTTTGCACTCTCCAGTTTTAGTATCTTATCCATTCAGGTCTCTTATTATTGGAGAGTGCAGAATCTGGTGCAGCTCTGCAGAGAAACCAATCAGCTTCCGGGTTTTTTTTTTTTTTGTCATAGCTTAATTGAACAAGCTGAAGTTAGAAGCTGATTAGCTACCACCATGCACAGCTGCACCAGATTTTGCAGTCTCCAGGTTTAGTAAATTAACCCCATTGAGTCTTTTAACCACTTGCCGACTGCCTAACGCCGATCTACGTCGGCAGTCAGCCCCTCACAGGCAAAGTGACGTAGGGCTACGTCACTAGCTTGTGAGGGTCTAGGGAGCGAGCGCGCGCCCCCGGAGGCGCGCTCCCGCTCCCGCGTGGTCACGGACCCCCCCGCGCGTGTGACCAGTGGACCCGATGTCCGCCGGTCACTTGGCGATCGGCGGGGGAGAGGGAGAATGTCAGGCAGCTTGTGTAAACAAGCTGCCTGTCATTCTCCTCGCTGTAAAGACACTGATAAAACGGATCTGGTATGTAGATCTGTTGATCAGTGTCCTTACAGCTCAAGCCACAGCCAATCACAGTAGAAAGCACGCCCCTAGGGATACACACAGCCCCTCCCTTCCAAATACAGTTAACCCCTTCACAACCAGTGTATTTTTACAGTAACAGTGCATATGTATAGCACTGATTACTGTAGAAATGTCACTGGTAACCCCAAAAGTGTCACAAATGTCAGTCAAGGGTCCGATCTGTCCGCCCCAATGTCGCAGTACCGCAAAAAAAATCGCAGATCGCCGCCATTACGCGTTAAAAAAAAAAACAACAAAAATGACAAAAATCTTTCCCTTTGTTAGTAAACGCAATAACTTTTGCGCAAACCAATCAAAATACGCTTTTTGCGATTTTTTTTACCAAACATATGTAGCATAAAACAAATTGGCCGAAAATTTTAAAAAATTTTGATTTTTACTTTTTTTTTGGGGGGAATTTCATATAAAAAAATGTGAAAAATATTGTTATTTTTGCAAAATTGACGCTCTTTTTTTGTTTATAGTGCGTGATCAAAAAATCGCACAGGTGATCAAATACCACCAAAAGAAAGCTCTGTTTGTGGGGAAAAAAGGACGTCAAATTCGTTTAGGTACAGCGTCGCACGACCGCGCAATTGTCCGTTAAAGTCACGCAGTGCCGAATCGCAAAATACCCCCTGGTCAGGAAGGGGGTAAAATCTTCCGGGGCTTAAGTGGTTAAAGAAATCTTTGTGCTCGTTGTCCGCTCATGTTTTATTGAACACTATACATGAAACACAATATTCTGTCGCCTGATCCCTTAATCCGCTTCCAAAAGCTATGAGGTGGCTTCCACTAACACCTTGGAAAACGTCATGTTTCAATTGCGCAATAAGTTCCTATTTACCTATATGGCACCTGCGGTGATCTGCAAATTGAGCATGACAAGCAGGTGTTTTGTGAAATACATAATTTATATTGGTGTAGAATGACTTTTCTCCGTACTGTCATCGGTGCCTCGCCTCACAAAGCCTCTTTGGCATATGTTCACCTTGAGCTAGAAATCAAAGCAAATATTACATTTCAATTACGCACACCAGTGAGGATATAATTAGTTTTAACGTGTGATAATAACTAAAGGGTAACTCCACTTTCATGGCGAAAGAAAGAGCAAATAGATGTAGCACCCTCTTAGTCAGGTGCTAGGTAGAAAGAGTAGTTTTGGCTCTGTCTGCTTATCAGAAGAGCAACAGGCAAAACCTATGTGCACTCTGCTTATCAGGGAGCAGGATTGATAGTTAGGTCTGCTCAGTGTGCCTAGTGTCAGTGCTGTCCCAAGGCCCAGGCCTAGGGCGGCACTTTGCAGGGGGGCAGCAAAATAGCCACCCTCGCCTCCATCTGAGACTCCTTTAGCCACTGGTTGCTAGAGCCGCCTGGCGTCTAGCAATCAGTGACATCACACCTTCTCCGACCCCCCTCCTTCTCTCTCCCACCCCCTCTTCCTCTCTCTCCCACCCCCTCTTCCTCTCTCTTCCACCCCCCCCCCTCTCTCTCACTCCCCCACCCTCTCTCTCGCCCCCTCTCCCTCTCTCTCTATTCCCCCTCTCTCTATTCCCCCTCTCTCTCTCACCCCCCCATCCCCCTCTCTCTCACCCCCCTCTCTCTCTCTGAACACCCTCTCTCTCTCTGAACACCCTCTCTCTCTCTCTCTTTCCCCCAACACCCCCTCTCTATCTCCCAACACCCTCTCTCTCTCTCCCCCAACACCCTCTCTCTCTCTACCACCACCCTCTCTCTCTCTCTCCCACCACCTTCTCCCTCTCTCATCCTCCCTCACCCTCCCTTATCCACCCCCCTCTTGTGAGATATCAGGGGTTCTTGCTGGGACTTGTAGTTCTTCAATTTTGGAGGGAGTCACATCTGTTAAACAGGAAGGGTGGGGCAAATTTACATAGGAGGGGGAAGGGGCGCACAATTTTAGTCTTGCCTAGGGCAGCTCAAAACCAAAATACACAACTGCCTAGTGTGTGATTCATCTGGTCTCAGGGAGTGTCCCCAGCAAGTCCAATGGGGAGGCACGTTGGATGCTGGAGGAAACCTGACCAATGGTACACAGGCTTTTGTTACTGTCCCAGGTGGTTGGCACAGAGAGTGGTGCATTATGAGACAGGGTCTAAAAAGCCATGAGTACATAAGGTAGAGGTCTTTAGGTGGGAAGCAAGGTCCCAGAAGGAGGGTGGTGGCTGCCTTCTCTTCTGCAACAGTTGGTGGTGGTCACAGGCAGTCGGCCTGGTGTACCAGAGGCATGAGACTGAACCCAGAGGTCCAGGAGAAGCTGACTACAGGAGTTGGGGCATAGCTGAATCTGGAAAAACAGTGTCCATGAGTACAGAGGAACTTGCCCAAGGGTCTGCCTAGGAAGGGGACCACTCAGGAGTGTAGCGTCAGTGGACGGATGTCAGTTAGCCCAGAGAGAAAGGGGATACTAGGGGAGTGCCCTGAAGAGAAATGTAATGGAAACACTTACCTTACCTTCATTCAAGTTCCAGGATGAAGCAGCGGCCTTGCCGTATTCTCAAGTTTAGAGTCCTCAGCATTGTGAATAGTTAACAGTTGGAGTATCCCACTCATCCCTTTTCCCATCCCAATTACAATAAAAACACAAACACAACATCCCCTGGACTGATCTTTGACTGAGCCAAGGACTTTAAGTACTAAGATTTCTGCTTACAGTTGCTACGGGTAACCCAGGGGAATCCTGAAAGTGTATTCTTCAGCAGCCCTCTAGGGGGCAGTGCTACATAAAGAAAAAACAATTTAGCGTATAGAATTGTGACACAAATCATATTGTAATTGAATGTTATGAAAAATAACCTTTCCTTTTCAATCTGCAGCCTCTTTTCTGAAAATGCAATGCAATATGGCCGCCTGGAGGTGTTCTGTACACAGAATGTATACTGACCACACCCCCAGAAACATAATTATCTGCCTGTGTGATTGGCTCACCAATTTTCCCAGAAGTCTGCACAAATATACAAGTCAGATTTCTGGCATCCCCTGCAACAAAAATGTCATTTTTGGTGAGATACTCCCAATAGGAACACGTCTAAAGGGATGCATGCCCAGCAGATTTCCTCATTAGTGCTCTGCAGGTGCACAGCTGATTGATATTTATAAAACCACTACCATTGATTTAATTTCTCCACAAGGACACAGAGAAACACAGAGGGATTTCTTTGAGAATACCAAAAGGTAGGAATCTGCAACTAATGTTGTTATGATCCTTGTACAGAGATCACCCAGAGGGGAATGTTTTTTTCTCAACATAAGAGGAGTTACATGTTTTAACAACTGTCTATTCCAAAGAGTGCAAAGTCCTTTCTTGTATTAACAGAGGCATGGACTCCAGAGAAAGAGATATCATTTTGCTCCTGTACAGATCATTAGTAAGACCTCATCTGGAATATGCAGTTCAGTTTTGGGCACCAGTTCTCAAAAAGGATATCGGGGAACTGGAGAAAGTGCAGAGAAGGGCAACCAAACTGATAAGAGGCATGGAGGAGCTCAGCTATGAGAAAAGATTAGAGGAACTGAATTTATTCTCTCTTGAGAATAGGAGATTAAGGGGGATATGATCAACATGTACATATACATAAGGGGTCCATATAGTGAACTTGGTGTTGAGTTATTCACTTTAAGGTCATCACAGAGGACAAGGGGGCGCTCTTTACGTCTGGAGGAAAAGAGGTTTTGTTTCCAAATACGGAAAGGTTTCTTCACAGTAAGAGCTGTGAAAATGTGGAATAGATGTAATGTTCCGGTACCTTTGGTACCCTAAATTACACTTTCCACAAGTGTATGCGCCCCACCATTTACTTTTGGAAAGGTGCGCATACACCTTTAAGACTGGAGCTGTCATCACTCAGCGCCGGACTAGATGGCTATTTAAGGTGTCGGTTCTCACTCACATGTGTTCGTTCAAACACCCTTACTTGGATGCTAACCTTGCTTGAAGCTTCCATGCTTGCAAGCTTACTTCGCTGACGGAACCTCGCTGTGCTGATCCCTTTATCCCGCTACTGGATCATCCGCCTCTCCTGAACCACCCTTCGGCTGTATCGCTAATAGTGCTAAGTACCCCGCAGGGGAATTCTCTATAAACTTATACTAAGCTTACACTATCTAGCTCTGCATAGTAAAGACTGTTTATTACATCTGCATAAACTAGATTGCTAGCTCTTGAGACTACTGCTACTTTTCTGCACTGGGTTGATCTTTTTTGTATGTCCACCTGCTATTCTATCATCTGTTATCATACACATACAACATTGCTAAACCTTCCTGCATCCTTCTGCTACTGTCTCACCTTCAAGTGTCTATCACCTATCACCTCCACTCAACCTATCCCTCAACCTTCATCATTGTGTTACCACATACATAAAGTCATTCTAGGAACCAGCTTGCTAATTGTGTGTATTTACTGGCTGAAATAAGACCTTCCACACATGATGAGTCATTGAGGTTGGGAATGGTATCTCAGCATATCTCTTACATGACTACTGACGTGGAACTATTTCTGCAGCTGAAAATCCACACCATATAAGAAACGCAGGAGCGTTACAATAGACTCCCTCCAGAGGTGGTTCTGGCCAGCTCAGTAGATTGCTTTAAAAAAAAGCCTGGATTCTTTCCTGTGTGTAAAATAATATAACTGGGTACTAATATTTATAGGTAAAGTTGATCCAGGGAATATCCGATTGCCTCTCGGGGGATCAGTAAATAATTTTTTCCCCCTGCTGGAGCAAACTGGATCATGCCTTGCTGTGGTTTTTCGCCTTCAACTGGATCAACTGCAGGTATAGGATTGTGTATATGGGATTGTGTGGTTGGGTTTTCTTTGCTGTTTTTTGTTTTTTATTGGTTGAGCCAGATGGACTTGTGTCTTTTTTCTACCGGACTAATTATGTAACTATGTAACTATATATCTATGGTTAGTTAGAGATGAGCAAAATCAATTTAGTAAAATTTGCCCCTTTTGGCAAAATTAATTGGAGTCAACCAGGAAGGATTAAAGTCGTATTAAAGGATAAGTCCACCCTAAAACTAAAATCCCTGCATCTATAGATCTCCACGATCTAATACTAACCTATCTAGCTATGTAAAGAAGAAATCAGTATATTTACCTTTTTTTAAAGGCCGATCCAACCCCATCTCCAGCAGCGGAAGCTCTGCAGAAGACACGGCCGACAACAGCTGTGAAATGAATTGGATGTGACATCACCTGTAGACTTACTATGGGGCTTCCGTTGTCTGCTGTGTTCCCTGCACCAGCCTACACAGGGAAGCTGCCGCTGACAGCTCAAAAAAGGTAAGTATATTGATTAGAAATCGAACGGATTATCGACAAAGCCGATATATCGAGGGCCGATATGCACTTTCCCCGATATATATCGGAATCGGCCACCAAGGTGACCGATATTGGCGATATTTCGGGAAAGCACTTGTACCGGAGTGATGTCTGCAGCTAGAGGCATCACCCAGGTACCGGCGTCCATAGCCGATGGTCGGCTCTCTTGTAATGACAACTGATGCGGCTGAGAAGCTGCTTGGCTGTCATTACAAGGAGCGGGAGGGGACGTCCCCCTCCCTCCCACCGCCTTCCGCGGCTCGCCCGGGTCTCCCGTCCCATCGGGACACCCGGGCAACCAGCCTGCACGGCTACTGAAGACCCGATCAAAGCCGCATTCGGCTCTGCTCGGGTCTCCATGTAAAAACCCGGAAGTGATATCATGACATCACTTCCGGGTACTCCGCGCCAGATTAAAAAAAAATGACAGCATTCAAAACAGAAAAACTTGGTGTTTTGAATGCTTTTAAGTGCAGAATAGGGGTTTGGGGTCTTTTAGACCCCCAGATCCCTCCACAAGAGTACCTGTCAAATAAAAAAATACTGATACATACCAAAATATCGGTATCGGCAATGAAAAAACGATATCGGTCGATCACTAATATTGATTTCTTCTTTTCAGGGCTAGATATGTTAGTGTTAGAATGTAGAGATCTATAGATGCAGGGATTTTAGTTTTAGGGTGGACTTATTGTATCAAATGGTGAATAACAACAAAATTTATAATTCAGGTATACTGGACAGCCACTGACATATCTCGTGAATATAAGCAGGCACCAAGAGCAGTTTTGATAAAAAAAAAGCATAAAACAAAACTTTACTGGACATCATAAACACATAAAGCTTCCTTACACATAAAAGTTACCATAAAAGTTACCATAAAAGTTACCATAAAAGTTACCATAAAGAAATACACAACACATAAAAGTTACCATAAATCACGTTTTAAACATACAACCCTTGTCCCAAGAATATTGAATAAATACTTAGCTCTGGTGGTGGATTCAACAGTTTCCAATGGATCTCTGCAACAACAGGACAAAGGTCTTGGCCGCATGTTTCTCCAAACAGCCAACCTTCCAAACGAACAAACAAGCGAGGCTACATCATGGATGTTTTCTCTGTGACTCTCCGAGGAGAGAGGGTGAGGTAAAAGGGCCAAAAACGACTTTCTCATGCAAATTACTCCTTTTATATAGTCCTGTATACATAAGACCACCCACAGGATGTGGTCATTCCTCTTGACCACTCCTCACTAATTTTGTGCATCAACACATAGCTGCACATCCCCCACAACCACATGGCTCATTAACCACTTACCGTCTGCTCACTCGAGCACTACTGCGGCAAAGTGGCTCGATAACGTCTGACGACGTAGACCTACGTCGCCAGACATTCCCCTTTCTCGGCGCTATTCAGTCACAGCGGGAGTCGGGCCAGGGGAGGAGCGGCGGCGATCGCCGCTGCTCTTCCTCGATCGTCGGGGAATCGAGTCTGGAGATCCGCCCGCTTGTGTAAACAGAGCGGGCGGATCTCCTAAGTGACAGGCAGGGACAGATTGCAGGGTTCAGCATAGCTGAACATGCGATCTGTCCCTGTGTCACTCAGTCACCTCCCCCCACACATGTTAGTAAGCACCAGGCATACATTAACCCCTTCCTCTCCAATAAAATTAACCCCCTCCCTGCCAGTGTCATTTTTACAGTAACAGTGCATATTTATAGCACTGATTACTGTAGTAATGTCACTGGTACCCCCAAAAGTGTCAAAAATGTCAGTCAAGGGTCCGATCTGTCCGCCGCAATGTCGCAGTCCAGCAAAAAAATTGCAGATCGCC
Source organism: Pelophylax lessonae (assembly GCF_965119305.1). NCBI lineage: Eukaryota > Metazoa > Chordata > Amphibia > Anura > Ranidae > Pelophylax > Pelophylax lessonae. Next base: position 211,368,727 of record NC_138779.1, on the reverse strand, counting down.
GCCATTACTCGTTAAAAAAAAAAAACACCAAAAATGACAGAAATCTTTCCCTTAGTAAACGCAATAACTTTTGCGCAAACCTATCAAAATACGCTTATTGTGATTTTTTTTACCAAACATAGGTAGCAGAAAACAAATTGGCCAAAAATTTAAAAAAATTTTGATTTTTACATTTTTTGGGGGGGGGGGGATTACATATAAAAAAATTTGAAAAATATTGTTATTTTTGCGAAATTGTCGCTTTTTTTTTGATTATAGCGCATGATCAAAAAATCGCACAGGTGATCAAATACCACCAAAAGAAAGCTCTGTTTGTGGGAAAAAAAGGACGTAAATTTAGTTTGGGGACGGCGTTGCATGACCGCGCAATTGTCAGTTAAAGTGGCACAGTGCCGAATCGCAAAAAGTGGCCCAGACGTAAAACAGCAAAATCCTTCAGTGGCAAAGTGGTTAAATATGCAGCAGCCATTTTATAACCACCTGTGGGTGAGAGAGATTATTACACATGTATGGGAACATTTGTAAAAAATCCACAATTGATACAATCCACCTGTTGATCCCATACATTTGCAATAATTACCAACATTACAAACAATTACATACATTTCTACTTCTTTACACAAAATATGCCTACAACATGCACAAGCTATTTATCTTCAGCATGTACAATGTGTATGCAATAAAAAAACTTAGACAAATTCTATCAAATCTAAAACAGACATGTTGTTCCTTTTGCTCCTAAACCAATCAGACTGGTTTATTTGCATATCAATGGGGAGGGCATAGCTTGCAAGAATCTATGGCCTGAAAATCTAAACTCCATATTATGGCAATAAAGTCACTACAAATAGACCATGGCAGCACATACCACCTGTTGACTATAGCATGTGAATCTTCAACATCTCCTAAAGCAGGGGTCTTCAAACTATGGACCTACAGTTGTTCAGGAACTACGATTCCCATCATGCCTAGTCATGTCTGGGCATGACAGAGTTTTACAATGCCTCATGGGATGTGTAGTTCCTCAACAGCTGGAGGGCCGTAGTTTGAGGATCCCTGTCCTAAAGCCTTTGCCAGGAAAGGGCAAAAATAAACCCTGCGTTCAATGGGAGGAAAAAATTCCCTTTCGACCCCCGTATCATCAGAGCGGTTAGACTAAATCCGTGGCAGCTACAACGTTACTTTAAATAGGATTAGCAATGTCCTTGGCAGTCTATGGAAAGAAAATCCCAAATGATGAAAGTGTCCTCCTCCTGGTAAATGCTCAGATGTAAGTCCACTCCAATTAAGCCACCATCAGGAAATCATCTGCATCTTCCTCAGGCTCTCATACGGCCTTCTGGTCTGTCCCATCCCATCCGGTTTGGTCATCTGCCCTGCCTGGTCCATCTCTCGATGCTCGGTACCTTAAGAATTAGAGACAAAGCGGATTATATGTTCCTTCCACCTGTGCCAAAAAACATAGCTCACTGCTCACATTTAACTGCAAAACTGTTATAGGGTGCCCACTGTTGCCTGGTTACATTTTCACTGAAAGGCTTTGACTTCCAACGAAAGGAATAAACTTGCATTTCTCTCCGTGCTGTCCTGCGAATACTGGCCTGCTGTTGTCCAATCATCACAGCATGGCAGTATCTAGCAAAATGCCCCATTCTATGACAGCAGAAACACTTAATGTGGCTGAAAATACTATTCCCATCCACTTGTTCCCACTTCTTAAACAAAGCTGGTATAGGAAGCCCATCTATTTCCTCTCTAGGAATCCCCGCCTTAAAGCTGAGTTCCACCCAAAAGTGGAACTTCCGCTTTAAATAGTCCTAACCCCCTGACATGCCACATTTGGCATGTCATTTTTTTGGGGGGCAGCGGGTACCTAGTTTTGACAGGTCCCCGCTCCCACTTCCGCTCGGAGCGCCGCGGCGCCCTGAGCGGAAGTTCTCCTCTCTCCCTCCCTCCCTGCAATCTTCTGGGACATGTCAGAGGTCCCAGAAGATTGCCGACCAATCACGACGCATAGCGCAACTCGCGCATGCGCAGTGCGTACCCGGCTGTGAAGCCGCAAACTGTCACAGCCGGGTGCCCACATCAGTGATGCCGGCGCCCCAGAGCAGAGAGGGAGAAGACGGAGCATCGCTGGACCGTGGGACAGGTGAGTGTACGGTTAGGCTGGAACTCCGCTTTAAGTAAATCAGTCCACATGTTTCTTCTGGAGACCATAGGCCTTGTCTTCCTTGCAGGCTTAGGGCCTTTGTCCTTTGTGGCATTATTAGAAATGCTTATGAGGGCTGCACACCACTCATTCAAATCTTCAGCTCTGCCTAAAGAAGTTTGAACACACTTCAAAGCCACTGCAGGTTAAACTTTACCGAAATACTTTACCTCACTTGCAGTGTCTTCGGTCACCTCTGCAAACTGCTCCTTGGGCTCAATTTGGGTAGGCCCCTTTTCCACTTCATCTCAGTTCATCACAAGCACTCTTCCCCAAACCATTCTCTCCACCATGGTGACAATTTATTTTCCCTTTTCTCTGATGTGTGATTATTGGACGTGCATGATACTCATCCAGATCATCAATACCATCAGAACAGGACACATCCTCCCTAGCAACTACTCGACATGCATTACTTTGAACCAACATCTCTTTCACTTCCTGCAACTCTTTCTCAAGCGCTTCATTCTTCTGCACCTCGCTGCAAATGGCCTGCACGACCAACCACCCCGTAGTGGCAGCGGCTTTCCGCTCCCTTTTAGAATATACGCTCAAATCTAAACGCAAAGCGTGTGTACCCAGTTCAGTACCAAGGTCTGGATAGATTGGAGCAGCATATTTAATCGTTTCCTCTTCAATGGGTTCCCAGTACCCAGAACAGACCCATGTAGGAATCGCCCCGCACTTAGAAACGGATGATTCCTTCCCTCCTGTTTTCTTGCTTTTTTTAAAGAGGTTGTAAACTCAATTTTTTTTTTTTCGTTTTCACCCTGCATCGCATACTAGCACATTATGCAATACTTACCTTAGAACGAGCCCCCGCCGTGCCGTCCGCTCACCTCTATGACGGGCGACATGTTCAGTCGCCCGTCTTCTGGGATCGCGGCATCCGGCCATCTGATTGGCCGGAGCCGTGGTGACGTCACTCCCGCGCACGCGCGCGGGAGCCGACGGTCACGGCACGGGACTCTGAAGGAACGGCACCAGCGGCCGTTCCTTCAGAGCGTATGCGCCAGTGACGTCACTGGCTGCATTAAAGGTAAATATCTCCTAAACAGTACATGTTTAGGAGATATTTACAGTACCTATAGGTAAGCCTTATCATAGGCTTACCTATAGGTACAAGTTACAGAGGAGGGTTTACTTCCTCTTTAAAAAGACTATGCATCTCTACTCTCAGGGGGAACACAAATGCAAAATCAATCACAGTCTTAGTGTATTGTCCTGGCTCAAGGTGACTGTGCTCGAGGCTTATTCACTAAACTGCTCACACTAGCAGCAATTCAATGACTACTCACACACACCCTCTATAACACTGTCCTTAGGGGCTTATCCACTAAACTGCTCACACTAGCAGCAATTCAATGGACACTACTCATACACCCTCTTATAACACTGTTTTTAGGGCTTATTCACTAAACTGCTCACTCTAGCAGCAATTCAATGAATAACACTGTGCTTAGGGCTCATCCACTAAACTGCTCACTCTAGCAGCAATTCAATGGATGCTACTCATACACCCTCTATATAACACAATATTTCATCCAAATATTTTATATTTAGTGACCATGCAGTATCCTGCCGACTACGCCAGTTGTATCAAATGGTGAATAACAACAACATTTATAATTCAGGTATACTGGACAGCCACTGACATATCTTGTGAATATTTAAAATGAAAAGCAGGCACCAAGAGAAGTTTTGATAAAAAGCATAAAACAAAACTTTACTGGACAATATAATACATAAAGCTTCCTTACACATAAAAGTTACCATAAACAAATACACAACACATAAAAGTTACCATAAATCACGTTTTAAACATACAACCCTTGTCCCAAGAATATTGAATAAATACTTAGCTCTGGTGGTGGATTCAACAGTTTCCAATGGATCTCTGCAACAATAGGACAAAGGTCTTGGCCGCATGTTTCTCCAAACAGCCAACCTTCCAAACGAACAAACAAGCAAGGCTACATCATGGATGTTTTCTCTGTGACTCTCCGAGGAGAGAGGGTGAGGTAAAAGGGTGAAAAAACAACTTTCTCATGCAAATTACTCCTTTTATATAGTCCTGTATACATAAGACCACCCACAGGATGTGGTCATTCCTCTTGACCACTCCTCACTCATTTTGTGCATCAACACATAGCTGCACATCCCCCACAATCACATGGCTCATTAAATAAGCAGCAGCCATTTTATAACCACCTGTGGGTGAGAGAGATTATTACACATGTATGGGAACATTTGTAAAAAATCCACAATTGATACACTTATCCTTTAATAATTTATAGGAGTGCAGTGGGCCCCCTGATTCCAAAAGGACACCCTGCATCTGAAAGAAGTGAATGCAGAATGCCCTTTTAGACTCCTCCTTGCTAAGGTGGATTTGTGCCCTGCCATGGTGGGGAGGGTTTTTAGCAGTGACAACCCTCCTTCTCAGCGTATGTCAGGGTGCCGCTGCACCGGGTAACAATGCTGCTGAATGCACTGAAGAGGAAAAAATGTTGTCACCCTGGGGAGAAAGGGTGTAGACTGGCAGTATTTGTTTTATAGAGGCATAAGCACAAAGATAATTAGAACTAAAGTCTAGGGCAGGGTTTTTCAAATGAGGTGCAGCGACACCCTGGGGTTCCACAAAGTGTCCACAGGGGTGCTGTGGCAAAATGACACAAAGCCCTGTGCAGGTCAACCATGAAAGGGTTACTGGGTTAAGTTCTAGGGAGAGTCTGGAGGAGGACCAGGATGTGCTCTCCCTCCTCTCTGTACACAAAGCTTGACTCAGTAACCCTTTCATGGTCAGACTGTACACATGGCTTTGTTTTATGTTGCTGTAGCAAGGACAAAGATGGAGTATTGTAGGGGGGGGGGGGGTAGGGAGTGGGGTGTAATGTGGGGGGTAGGGAGTGTGCTAGAAGGGGGGATTGTGTCTAGTAGGGGGTATTTGTACTAAGGGGGGGGGGGGTTGTGTCAGGAGGTCGGATTTGTGTTGGACTGGGTTTTTTTTTTCTTGGGGGGGGGGGTTGTGCTAGCAGGGGGGTAGGGGATTTACAACCTACTGACCACTTACCTCTGCTTTACAAATTATATTTCAGGACTTTTTAACACCAGGTGCAGTGTGGTAAAAAGCGTAAAATCATGCGTTTTCCCACGCCACACAAAAATGTGTTGCCTCTTGCAGTTGCTCACTAATGCCATTCATTCTTAATTGCATTCCCATGCATCCACCAATTGCATGGGACCATGCAGTACCATGTATTTTGGTAGGGTTCAATTTAAAAATCATGCCAGCACCTTTTTTTTTTGCGTGTTTCATGAGCAAAGAGCAGCCTAATAAATAACAGAACATGCAAAAAAGCACTCGGGCTCAGACGCTTTTCCTTGTGTAAATGAGCCCTGAGACTGGTGTGCCTGTTGTTGTGCACAATTCTAAAGGGAGCCTTGACTACAAAAAGGTTTAAAAACACTGTTTTAGGGGGGTAGGTGCTGTGAATACTTGCATGTCCTGACAAAAGCCCATTAAGCAGGGGCGCCCCCCCCCCATCCATACATCCAGCCCCCTAATCTACATGCAGCACGCCGGACGCATGGATTCCAATAGAGGATTTTTTTTTTTGAAGCACATGATTAGAGCCAGAGGCTCTAATAGGCTTCAGAAAAGAGTGGGCTCGGGGGGGAGAGCCCTCCCAGTTGTGTGACAATAGCGAATTAATATTCGCTATTGTCACACTGACTCTCCTCCCAGCCAATCAGGAAGAGGGTTATGAAAGGGTTGTTCTTGATTGGCTGAAGAGAGAAGCGATCTTACTGGTCACTGGCCAGGAAGAGGCAGAAGACACACGGCGGCTAGAGGAGGCAGGAGGACAGCGGCTCAGTCATCCAGCACTCCCCTGCTCCCGACAGGAGGAAGAAGGTGAGGAGGTAAGAAGGCGGGGGGGGGGGGGAGAGGAGGAATGTGTCGCCTGACTGACTGACCTGACGACCCGACCGACCGACCTGGGGGGGGGGGGGCGGTGCGCATTGGTTTATAGCCCCCCCCCCGAATTTCCGAGCACCAGCCACCATTGCCATCAAGCAAGCTTGTGTTGTGCTTTATTGGTGGCCATTTAATTTTCTTTTATACAATTTTGTCTTTGTCCATAATTATATTTTTAGTTACACTGAAGGGAAAAAAGTATTTGGACCTCTGCTGATTTTGTACTTTTGCCCACTAACAAAGAAATTATCATTCTATAATTTTAATGGTCAGTTTATTTTACCAGTGAGAGAAAGAATAACGACAAAAATATCCAGAAAAAAACCCTTTAAAAAAAGTTATAAATTAATTTGCATTTTGATGAGTGAAATACGTATTTGACCCCTTTGCAAAACATGATTTAGTACTTGGTGGCAAAACCCTTGTTGGCAATCACAGAGGTCAGACATTTCTTGTAGTTGGCCACCAGGTTTGCACACATCTCAGGAGGGAGAATGGAGACTGGCTAGGCCACTCCAGGACCTTATTGTGCTTCTTCTTGAGCCATTCCTTTGTTGCCTTGGCGGTGTGTTTTGGGTCATTGTCATGCTGGAATACCCATCCACGACCCATTTTCAGTGCCCTGGCTGAGGTAAGGAGGTTCTCACCCAAGATTTGGTGGTACATGGCCCCGTCCATCGTCCCTTTGATGCGGCGAACTTGTCCTGTCCTCTTAGCAGAAAACCCCCCCCAAAGCATAATGTTTCCACCTCCATGTTTGATGGTGGGGATGTTGTTCTTGGAGTCATAGGCAGCATTCCTCCTCCTCCAAACATGGCGAGTTGAGTTGATGCCAAAGAGCTCAGTTTTGGTCTCATCTGACCACAAAACTTTCACCCAGTTCTCCTCTGAATCATTCAGATGTTCATTAGCAAACTTCAGACCGTACTGTACATGTGTTTTCTTGAGCAGGAGGACCATGCGGGTGCTGCAGGATTTCAGTCCTTCACGGTGTAGTGTGTTACCAATTTTTTTCTTGGTGACTATGGTCCCAGCTGCCTTGAGATCACTGACCAGATTCTCACCGTTCTCATGATCATTGAAACTCCACGAGGTGAGATCTTGCATGGAGCCCCAGACCGAGGGAGATTGACCGTTATTTTGTGTTTCTTCCATTTGCGAATAATCACAGCAACTGTTGTCACCCTCTCACTAAGCTGCTTGGCGATTGTCTTGTAGCCCATTCCAGCCTTGTGCAGGTCTACAATCTTGTCCCAGACATCCTTGGACAGCTGTTTGGTCTTGACCATGGTGGAGAAATTGGAACCTGATTGACTGATTGCTTCTGTGGACAGGTGTCTTTTATACAGGTAACAAGCTGAGATTAGGAGCACTCCCTTTAAGAGAGTGCTCTTATTCTCAGCTCGTTACCTGTATAGAAGACACCTGGGAGCCAGAAATCTTGCTGATTGATAGGGGATCAAATACTTAGATTACTTATTTAAATGCAAATCAATTTATAACTTTTTTGAAATTAGTTTTTCTGGATATTATTGTTGTTTTTCTGTCTCTCACTGTTAAAATAAACCTACCATTAACATTATAGACTGATCGTTACTTTGTCAGCGGGCAAACGTACAAAATCACCAGGGGATCAAAATCTTTGTTACCTCATTGTAAAAAAAAAAAGAAATATATATATATATATATATATATATATATATAGTAGTGCTACTTTTACACACATTAAAAATATATATATTTGTAGGTGCACTCGATGTGTGCTCAGGAAGAAACAGCTGTCAATGACACGTTAAACCACGGCCTAGGTTTGTCTATGTCTATCAACAAAGCCATTGATCGCCGAGCCAGTGCTAACACACGGATCACATGGATTTCTCAGAAAACAAACCCATGTTACTTTTTTTTTGTTAAACAAATTTTGCTTAATCACTCGGCATGGCAGAAATGGTTGTCAAGTTCACAGCTCCAGTTTCCGCAGAAAGTAAGGAAAGATTTTTCCAGTGGGGATGCAGACTGCAACAAGTAGAACTATCCATCAGAGCAATTTTCACGACGAATGATTGTTTTTGTTACAAACATCAGTGAAAAGAATATCATCTATGTGTTGGGACCACACAGTAATGTTTCTCATGGGTCCCTGTGTGGTCCTGAAATTTTGGCAGGTGATATTCTTTTCACTGATGCCCAAATAAAAGCCTGTTGAAGGTTCTCGTTTATCCAGGTCATGGTATAACTGGAAGTAGTTAGTCATATTCAACTCAGGGGCTGACTGGCAACTTTCAGCCCGGGGGTAAGTACAAACCAGAGGCCCATAGTGCAGCGACTTGGCCCTCCTCCCACTCTCTCTCTTCTCGACCTCCTCCTGACCCCTATTCCAGGCTGAAGCTCCGCTCCAGGTACTCTCTACTCTCCGGCCGAGTACGGTTTCCCAACCTGGATAGCAGGGGCGGTTGGGGGGAACTGGGACAGCTCGGCCAGGGCTGCTGGAGGAGGAGAGTTTCCAGTGGGGCATGAAAACGGCCTCTGCCCATACACAGCTTACACCAGGCATGTCCAACCTGCGGCCCGGGGGCCGCATGCGGCCCGGAACCGCAGGCAATGCGTCCCACTGCCCCCTGACAATTTTTTTGTTTTTTTGCTGGGGAGGAAGGAAGTTGAGTCAGGGGCATGGCCACGGCGGCTTCCAACTAACTGTAGGCAGAGGCTGCCTCAGAGGGGATCATCCACTAGTTGTGTTAAATTAGTGCTGGGGGGGGCGGCAGCTCAGGAAGGGCGCAGTTTTATTACTTATATACCTTAACTATAGTATATATTTTATATGCGGCCCGAGAAAATTTCTCTACACTCAATGTGGCCCAGAGAAGCCAAAAGGTTGGACACCCATGGCTTACACCATCCATGCTGGGGGGTTGGGCTGCGCTCTGTCCTTGTCTTTATCCTGCACTCAGTAGGTCAGCGGTGGGGAATTTTTACTTCTCTTCACCAGAAATCTTTTAGGCATGTCTGTGGCAGAAGCAGTGCAGCCTTTTTATGGGGCATCAGAGTGGCCCGGGGGGCAATTGCCCCCCTGCCCCCTGGCCCAGTCCTCCCCCGATTCCATAAATCTGCGGCGGGCGGTCGTCAAGTGGTTAAAAAATTGTTTTTTTTGCACTAGCTTTATTGCTATCACAAGGGATGAACAACATCCCTTGCGACAGCATAGGCTGTGACAGGTCCTCTTTATTGACCCCAAATCTCTTTTCTGGCCCCCCATGCAGCCAATCAGGCACAGGTTGGTCTGATCAGCTGTCTTCCTGGCTGCTGGTGGCCAGATAAACAAAGGGGCGGAACCAGAAGTGACAAATTACTTGTTGCTCTCGGTGCAGTGGAGTGCATTGTGGTACACTGAATAAAAATCCAGCATGCTGGCATTGTTGCATAGTGCAACTTACCACGTCTCTGTTCCTCAAGGTCACCTGTCCCCTCCATGAGCAGACCACTAATGACCTTCCAGCCTTCCTTTCCTCCATTCCTTCCTTCCCTGCAGGTA